>NC_056731.1:337139022-337244022 GCF_019279795.1 Protopterus annectens | reverse complement strand
TGATTGAACATGGTACTTAGGTGGGGTGCCAGTTTGTTCTGTAGTTCATGTAGAACACAGCCTGGGATGTTGTCAGGTCCCATGGATGCTATGTTCTTGGCTTTGGATAGTGTGTTTTTTACCTGCGCAGCCATGATTACAGGAACTTTGCATTCTTCTGGTATAGAGATGGGCCCTTTAGGGGATGACAGGGGGGTAAAGTTAGCACTGAACCTATCTGCCAGGATGTTGGCAATATCAGTTGGTTCTGTATATTTAGTGCTATTGTGCTGTAACTTAGAGCAGATCTGAGTGTTGCCACTGAGATTCTTGACATAGCTATAGAATGCTTTGTGGCTGTCTTTAGAGTCAGTGACGATTTTGTTTTCGTAACTAACTTTGGAGGATTTTATGAGGGATCTCAGCTTCTTACTGAGGCTGACCAGAGAGTTTCTCCAATCATGGGGTTTTACACTTTTTTGCAACAGTTTCTTTCTTCTGTTGTAGAGTTTGTTTATGGCAGGGGACCACCAGATTGGCTTCCATTTTTTGAAGGATAGCATCTTGGTTCTGTTAGGGATTGCATGATCCATGCACTCGTGTAAGTGCTTATAAAGTGCATTTGTGTAGGATTCAGCAGTCATATCTCTATTGTCCGTCAGCATGGGTGTCGTGAAGTTTGCCACTTCTGTCATAAGAAGCGTGAAGTTGGCTTTGGAGAATTTTTTTACTGTGGTTACCCTAATGGGCTGTGCGGGAGGGATGTGGATGTCTAGGGTGATTAGCTTGTGGTCGGATTTGACCAATGAGGAATTGACCTCTGGTGTGGAGCACCGGTTGCCCATGTTGGTAATAGCCAGGTCTAGGATATTGCTGCCCCTGGTGGGGGTGTGGATACGTTGATCCAAGGCATTGGAATTTATGAATTCCAGAAAACGTTGAGCACTAGAGTTGGTACATGAGTAGTTTTCCCAGTTAATGGTTTGGTAGTTGAAATCGCCCATTATTAGTGTGTTAGGTTGTACCCTAATATTTTCCAGTGTATCAAGAAATGAGGAGTGGGAATCCTAGGGCATGGTGGGAAATCTGTAGCAAGCTACAATTTGAATTGCGGTCTTGCCCAGAGTTAGTTGCACTTGGATAATCTCAGATGTATTATGCTGAGCAACTAGCCTGGAGGTGTGGATATCCTTAATGAATATGGCCACACCTCTGCCTTTAGTGTTTTGGTCCAGGTTAGGTGGCTGAAAGGTGTGGTATGAATTATAGCCTGGTAATGCAGGGGTACTCTCTGAAGCCTTGAACCAGGTCTCTGTCACTGCACAGATGTCGATGTTCTCCATTTTAAGGAGTGCCTAGAGTGAGTGCATTTTGAGGTTTAGGCTTCTAGCATTGAGTAGCAATACCCTCAGATTCTTCTTGCTTGTACCTGTTACGGTGGTGAATTTGTCATTTGAACCTTGCCTAAAAAAGGCACTATAGGGGTGGCTAGACCCTTAGCCAGTATCCGGAGGTGAAGGCCATCTCTGGCAAAGCATTGTGGTTTGTCAATCATGTCATCCCAAGCAGACAGATACTGGATCCCCTTAGAATGACTAAGGTGTGCCATGTCTGGCTTATAGTCTAAGACTAGTAGACATGAATACAGACCTACATAAATACATGTGCATAAAATACATCCCAGGTCAGAGTCATTTCTTATAAGATCTATACAGTTCATCCCCACTAGTATGCTGCAGATACTGCTGTATGTGCTAAATCACCACAACCATCAAGCAAGCAGCCAGAACTACACACAGACTACTTACAGTGTAGAACTTTGCAGATCATGGCCATCACCTGTGGATCAAATGGAAATAAATGACATGCAGATATGTATGGCACATATAGTATACATGAATAGAGAATAAAGCAGGTAAATTAGCCCTGACTCCATTTCATATACCATAATACTACATACCAAATAGTGGACCACTGTAAACTGAGTATGTGAGGTATGTGGATCTGGCACAAAGTGTCCCTACTATTGCGATATGTCCTTAGATACCCATGAAACATATGCAGAAATATGGGAAGTGAATGCCTACAGTAACAAACTATTGTTTGCATTGTGCTTACAGTATTCATGGTGTATATGGTATGGCATAATTTGAGCAGCTTCATGTCTACAGTGCTGGAAGATCTAGCTGCTGGGTCTCTTAATAAACAGTGCTTTATGTGAAAGACCCCTGCCCACTTCTGCTTAGGGACACCTCTCCTGTCTTTCCTTTCAGTTTTCCACACCCACGTATCCATTTGCACTGCCTCCCAGTCCCATTATTTCTGCATCATGCCGATGCAGATCCATGGAATAGCATTTACTAATGCATTGCTAATAGAACAGAATCAGATGTTGCATCACAGTACTGCAGATTGGGGAGGGTCTCAGGTAAAGCACAGGAAACACCTACCTCACCTGACCAGGTAAAATATTATAGACTTCTGATGCTAGGATTAATACCTAGAAAATTAACACTGCATTAGGAAGCAAGCTGCTTGTTATCTATTTATTTTTTTAGGGGGCGGGGGGTTGCTTCCTAATCATAATGCCTTAAATTACCTATACATCACATCACTCAGTGGAACGGTGACATCCAGCTGTGCATAGCAGCAGTCACACTGACAAAAGTGGTGGAATTCTGTATTCATTATTTTTGCATTTGTTGAGTATGGTAGAACACTGATCTTCATTGACGTTTTTCAGGTTCAGCCTTGGAGCACTGTCTGATTATGTGGCCAGCCTTGGAGCACTGTCTGATTACGTGGCCAGCCATGGAGCACTGTCTGATTACGTGGCGAGCCTTGGAGCACTGTCTGATTACATGGCTTGCACAGAGGCACACAGGCAATGGAGGCTGAGGGACTCAGTTTCTGGACTACAGGCAACAACACATAAACAGCTCTTTATTCTACTGTGCCAACTGTCAGACAGCAGTTTTCAACATCTTTTGCCATATTTATTTCATCCTCACCCACTACACATTGTAGATTTCCATATATGCATACAGCAGAGGTTTCCATTCTTCAAACCAGGTGTATGTGTGAGGCAGAAGTAAAGGGCCCTGTGATAAGAGCAGCATTAGGAAGCACAATTGCTCTAATCTAAGTCATATACCACAGCCTGCAGACTGATTCCATTACTAACCAAGTGCCTCAGTTGTTTTATACATTGGTTTGGGCAACTTTTATTATGCTGTGTGCTCAACAATTGGGGTAAAATAACAAGATATAGCTGTGGACACTGGACAGTCATGCACAAAACATTTTGGACACCATACAGAATCCCATGTGCTCTATATTGAGTGTTTACTGACTACTTCTGAATTATATCCTTATATTAAATTAATCATGCATGGCAGAGGCGGTGAAAGCTATGATGAGACATTCGAATCCCAGCCCTTGGATTAAAGAAATCATCCATGGCAGAACAATATAAATCATGGTGAAATTACAGTGCTAATCTTGAATGACAGAGGGGTGCATTTTATGGTGAGATTAGAATCCCAATACTTGTATTAACACAATAGCCCATGTGAAAGGAGTGTCAGCTATGGCTGGATCATTGTGTTTCTCAGTCTTTATTTTCATAACAAAACCAAAATTCCACCATAATCTACACCCTAGGGAATATGCTATAATAATCCAACAAGAAATGCTATTGTTTATTAAGAAATTAAAAGTGCTGAAGTTCTACTTTTTTATACAATATATGGGCAAATTTTTACCTAATTTATTATTTACCCTTTTATGTTCTTTTTGTATGTTTTATCACATTTTGTTTGCTGGTTTAAAACTGATTATGGCTAATATTATCTTGGCTGTCTCAGCACATATCAGAATGATTCCATGATAGCAAAGCACAGACAGGATATGAGTGACAGTGATTTCTGTGATAACATGCAGCATAATTAGGTCTGGTGCACTTAAAATTCTAAAGGTTTACAGACAGCTGTATATTTAGAGAAGGTCTAATCTCCTCATAAAGTCCAGCTGACACCAGAGAGATGGTCAGGTACTTCAGCAGGATGATGAAAAGCACAACTTAATCCAATAATTCCTGAGACCTGGTGTGTAATGTGATAGGCACAGTAGGTCATTAATGGTTGCAAGCTGCTGCTAAACATTAACTTGGTAGTCATAGAAAATGATGTAGCAACACAACTCATCCTGCACCAATGCATAGAGCTGTGCTGTTGTGCTATTTAATGATTCACAGCCATGCACACTCACATAAAGGCAACATCTCATTACCTGGAAATTTCTATGTATATGAATTCACTTCAGTAAACAGTAAACAGATAAAGCAACCAAGAAGTGGCATGTCCTAAGTACTATGTCACCCAACACACACTGGGCACTCATGTACTGACACGCACTGATCCACTCATACATTGTCTTAGTACTCACTGACACACACACACACACACACACACACACACACACACACACACACACACACACACACCATAACAAACATATACATCCTTATACTCCAATATGCACACACTACAGGTTGCCTCCATTGGCAGTTAAAGCAGGGTGTAGTGGTTCCATTTCACTCTGCACAGTGTTCATTCACTGAAATGCATAGGTCTGCATGTCAAGACTGATATGCACACTTATGCCTTTGGAACCCTCATCCTGCACAGAGCTTGCATAGTATGAATGGCTATGAATACTATGCAGAAGTCTTTTATCAGGGCAGCATGCCAGGAAGCATATTTACATAAATCCTACTCACAGACTATCACATTTACATGAGTCGGTATGAATTTTGTTGCTTAGGAGTACTTATAGGCAGCAAAAAGGGGGGGTTATGAATCGGGACAAGATTGCAAAGTGTGCAAGGGTTATGAATCGGGACAGTGTTTCAAAGTGTGCAAGACAGCTTCAGATGACATAGTTTGCAAGCCAACTATAAATATCTCCTTACATATTCAATGAGTAGTCATCTACATAAAGTAATGTATAAAATTAAGAGCAGGATTGTGGTTATTCTGATATGGGGAGCAGAAGAAAACAAAGTTGGATTGTTGAACTTATTTAAAAGAGAGAAAATTGCTCACCTAAATGGAAACTGCCTCATTTGTGACTCAGACATGGGTACCTACAGTGGCTTTAAACTAGGGAATGGTTGAGAAAAAAACATTTGCTTACATGGAATGGGAGATTATTTTGCACACTTTGAAATCCTATTTATCAAAATAGAATAAGTGCGTATGTAGTAGTCAGTGTCCCTGCTGAATGGTGCTGCACCAAAAAAACAAGACAATGTAGTAGCGTAGTGAAGTACCAAACACGGAGGAGCAGGCAGTTATCCAAATAAGTACGAGTGGCTGAATGAAGAACTCTGGCAACTCTGAAAAGTACAAAACTTTTAACAGAAGTTAAAAGATGAGCGCTTTCGCGTGGTCCATCCACGCTTCATCAGATAGTTTTACAAAATCAACTGTTAGGTTAATATACATCCGCTTAACGCGGGAAAACCTTTTAATTGATTAATTAAAATGGAATAAAGACATCACTTTTAAAGAGATATTCATTAACAAACACACTGAGTATATAAATATGTCACTGCATCTCATATATAGCAATGCATAGGATGCAGATGACGAATGAAATATAAAATAAATGAACATAAAATTTTAAATCTATATTTACCTATTAGTTACATTATTGTATGTCAGGGCTATTGATTGAATGGCAAAGTCATCTTTACAGCCAATATTATCCTTAAATAAACCATAACATATATTGTTGTATATAATACAATATAAAAAATTTTTTATATATGAAACGTTTGTGTTAAATACTAAATACATCATGAATACTGTTACAAAACATCAAAATTCTAATGACTTAAACTCTAAGTATGATCACTAAAACTGAATGAATACATCTAAGACTACTCTATGTCGAAAAGTCTTACTTATATTACAAAACTAACATGCATAATAAAAATGATGATGATGGTATGAATGAGTGTAAATAAAAGAAAAACTATAATTAAAATAGTATAATGCTAATTCTAAACTATAAAGACAAATGCAGATAAATCCTAATTACACAGTATGTATGTAAATATGTGTGTGCTGAAAATATGTGGTGACAATCACTAATTTTATGTCACATAATATATTCTGTGATGTATATAAAAATTATATATTTATTTCTTGGATATTAGTGCTGGTTTGATGGATAAATAGTTGTTAATCCCTGGCTCTATGTGTGCACCTAGTCTTAATATCCAGTTAAGTTCCATGAGTGCCAAATAGTTTTCCACATCACCTCCTCTATGATTTTGTTTTACTTCTTGTAGGACTCTAAAGCAAAATGAATGGGTTGGAAACTCCATAATATGCTTTGCTAAGGCGTTAGTTTCAACAGCTTTGCGTATATCATACAAGTGATTGTAGATACGTTCCTGCAGCCTTCTCTTGGTTAATCCTACATAAAAAGCCTTGCATTTTATGCAAGTGGCAAGATAAATCAAGTTACGGGTGTTGCAATTAGCATAAAAATTGGGTCTAAAAACATAGTCAGTATTAGGGTGCTTAAAAAAATGTGTTTTGGTTATATATTTACATCTATTGCAATTGTAGCAAGGAAATGTACCTTGGTTCTTAACATAAGTACTATTAGTCATGTTACTTCCCTCATCTGTCTCAATATGAAGATCACCACATAAAATTCTCTTAAGATTTCTACTGTTCTTATATAGAAATCGAGGTTGTTTACTCACAACATCTCTAGTATGAGAGTCAATAGTTAAAATATGCCAGTTATTATAGATAACCTGCTGTATATTTTTTATATCACTAGTATATGTGATGATGTATTTAATATGATTGTCAGTAGCATCTTCTCTTTTATTGTTATTAGGATAATGTTCTTTTAGACCTATTGTATCAGGGGAAAACTGGATTACAGCACATGTCTCCAAATTTATAGAAGACATCTTGAGACCGGTGGTAAATCAGTTTCCCACCATTCTTAAAGATACATATGACCTACTTAGTGGCATTAAAGATTTAACACTAGATAGTAATCATTCATACATGTTCATAACTTTGGATGTAAAGAATTTATTTACATCAATACCGAATGATATTGGAATGGAATACATAAGAGAATTGTTATCTAAAGAGACTAGTTTTTCTAGTGATAGAATCATTCTAATAGGCCAACTTTTAGAACTAGTGTTATTAAATAATGCATTTACGTTTGGTGATACTTATTATTTGCAAAAATGGGGGGTAGCCATTGGCACCCCCTGTGCAAATACCTATGCCAACTTGGTTGTCCTGTGGTGGGAGAAGCTACATTTATTTACAAATGAGAACTTTAAGTTCATAAAATTCTACAGGCGCTTTGTGGACGACATTATAATAATCTGGGAGGGTTCATTGGAACTGTTTGAATTATTTCTGCAACATTTGAGCACGACCACTACATTTCTACGCTTTACTAAAGAAACTTCTAGTAAAGAAATAAGTTTTCTTGATGTTACCCTCAGACTCACCTCTGAGGGTAAAATAGATTCAACATTGTATAGAAAATCAACATGGAAAAATGCAATACTGACCTTTGATAGTATGCACCCCAGGCATATCTTTCAAGGCATAGTGAAGAGTCAGTTTGTAAGAATTCATAGATTATGTAGTAGAACTGAAGATCTAAATAAAGAAGCACATTCTCTAGAAAAGTTATTTATTAATAGAGGATATGACCCTTCCATGGTCAGGAACATCAAAGTTGAGGTACTGGGGGATAGTATATTCACAAAGCAGGAAAACAAAGGTATAAGACGCATGAAACATTATCCTAATAACAATAAAAGAGAAGATGCTACTGACAATCATATTAAATACATCATCACATATACTAGTGATATAAAAAATATACAGCAGGTTATCTATAATAACTGGCATATTTTAACTATTGACTCTCATACTAGAGATGTTGTGAGTAAACAACCTAGATTTCTATATAAGAACAGTAGAAATCTTAAGAGAATTTTATGTGGTGATCTTCATATTGAGACAGATGAGGGAAGTAACATGACTAATAGTACTTATGTTAAGAACCAAGGTACATTTCCTTGCTACAATTGCAATAGATGTAAATATATAACCAAAACACATTTTTTTAAGCACCCTAATACTGACTATGTTTTTAGACCCAATTTTTATGCTAATTGCAACACCCGTAACTTGATTTATCTTGCCACTTGCATAAAATGCAAGGCTTTTTATGTAGGATTAACCAAGAGAAGGCTGCAGGAACGTATCTACAATCACTTGTATGATATACGCAAAGCTGTTGAAACTAACGCCTTAGCAAAGCATATTATGGAGTTTCCAACCCATTCATTTTGCTTTAGAGTCCTACAAGAAGTAAAACAAAATCATAGAGGAGGTGATGTGGAAAACTATTTGGCACTCATGGAACTTAACTGGATATTAAGACTAGGTGCACACATAGAGCCAGGGATTAACAACTATTTATCCATCAAACCAGCACTAATATCCAAGAAATAAATATATAATTTTTATGTACATCACAGAATATATTATGTGACATAAAATTAGTGATTGTCACCACATATTTTCAACACACACATATTTATATACATACTGTGTAATTAGGATTTATCTGCATTTGTCTTTATAGTTTAGAATTAGCATTATACTATTTTAATTATAGTTTTTCTTTTATTTAAACTCATTCATACCATCATCATCATTTTTATTATGCATGTTAGTTTTGTAATATAAGTAAGACTTTTCGACATAGAGTAGTCTTAGATGTATTCATTCAGTTTTAGTGATCATACTTAGAGTTTAAGTCATTACAATTTTGATGTTTTGTAACAGTATTCATGATGTATTTAGTATTTAACACAAACGTTTCATATATAAAAAATGTTTTATATTGTATTATATACAACAATATATGTTATGGTTTATTTAAGGATAATATTGGCTGTAAAGATGACTTTGCCATTCAATCAATAGCCCTGACATACAATAATGTAACTAATAGGTAAATATAGATTTAAAATTTTATGTTCATTTATTTTATATTTCATTCGTCATCTGCATCCTATGCATTGCTATATATGAGATGCAGTGACATACTTATATACTCAGTGTGTTTGTTAATGAATATCTCTTTAAAAGTGATGTCTTTATTCCATTTTAATTAATCAATTAAAAGGTTTTCCCGCGTTAAGCGGATGTATATTAACCTAATAGTTGATTTTGTAAAACTATCTGATGAAGCGTGGATGGACCACGCGAAAGCGCTCATCTTTTAACTTCCATTAAAAGTTTTGTACTTTTCAGAGTTGCCAGAGTTCTTCATTCAGCCACTCGTACTTATTTGGATAACTGCCTGCTCCTCCGTGTTTGGTACTTCACTACGCTACTACAAAATAGAATAAGTATTAAAAAAATAGAAGGACATTATCTTGTACTGCTGTTTGTACAGAAGTTTGTCCTTTACAATACCTTATCATCTACAGCACAAGATGAGTGCAGTCCGCACCCTTGTATTAAACTCTGAAAATGTTTCATATGTAAAAAAAAAGTTGTGAAGAAATGCAATCTATAATCTATAATTGTACTCCTACTTTTAATTATATTATCCATAAAAATGGTGGCTCTTTGTCTGGTAAAGGGGGTTGTTTTCTTATTTACATGAACATGAGTGCTTGCTGATGGAGATGTTTACGTGCAGCTGGTTTTGATATTTTGTAGCAGTGTGTACCTACTCGCTTTCGTTGTATTGTTTTCTGTCTGGAAGATAACAGCGTCATGGATAAAGAACAACTCCAGCCACAAGTCATACACAACAAGTTGCAAATGAGGAGTAACATGTGGCAGGTATCATATAATTACAGCAGGAACAAATACGCAAAACATACTTCAGTATACGTTGAAGAGTAATGTAGAAATATTTAAAATTAAAAATAAATTTATTAAACAAAAATGCAAATTTATACTCATTCTAATTGAATTCACACAAACTCATTCTTATGCAACTGGTACAGTATTGTTTGATATGTAACATACATTAATGCAATATAACTTGGAATCTTATAGTCATTTTAAAATAATTATTTCTGTATCCTAGCAAATTTTGAAAGGGGGAATACAGTGTTTACAAATCATTTGTGTTTTCTAATCTGATGGAATTATTTATGCCAGCAGAGAAACAAGACATTTGAGGAATGGAGGATTTTTAACCAAGAGAATTAAAGCAGGCATACTTGTATTTTTCTATATATGTTAGAATGTTTCATTCCGTATAGCCATTGCTGTTGTACACTTTTGCATAAAAGTCATTCTGCTTTGAGGGCTGGCAGAGTGATCCCTTACATAATTGTGTAGATAGGATAGTAAATATGGGAATATATTTTGGGAGATTAGAAACTGATAGGAGATAATAAACCTATCTCACTATAATTGGTTTGTGACTTCAGATGTATTGCCATAATTCTTCATCTAGTAAAAATATGGAAGTATATTTGTGAACATCTAGTGGATTATATCAGATAGTGGAATACATTCATTACCTTGAAAGTTGAAAATAGTGAAGCACAAAAGCTCGACTACAGAAGGTCAAAAGACAGAACAACAAACACACTTCAACCAGAATCTTTGCAGGGGGCAAGCCCTCCTCTGCCCCCCCCCCCCCAATGAGCTGCTAATTATAATATATACCAACTTCAAGATTACACTACAGTGGGGAAAGAGAAAACAGTCCCTGATGTACCATGATCCTGTACAACATGCTATCGTCTTTTTAGTGCTGCAAAAAGCTGGTAGCACATTGCCTCAATGTTCTGTCTTTTGACCTTCGGTGATCTTTTGTGTTTTGCTGTTGTCAGCTTTTGATGTAATGAATGCCTTCCCAGATGACACAATATTCATCAGATACCACAGTATTATACCATACATATCACATGGCTCTGTAACATTTAAGACTCTATATATATGTACTGCTTTCCATGAGAAACACAATACAGTCAGAAAAAAGTTGTTAACAAAGGGCACCTTAATTTATATGAAGTATGCTCTAGGTTTGGTAGACTTTTTCCTTTTGGTTACTCAGGTGTATAGGCTTGACTGCAGCTCTGGTTCCAAACAATGGTTTTAATATTTGTAAAGGCTTGAGATGCTGGTGGGTCATATAAAGATTTTCCTCCAAAATTGTTTTATTATTATTATTATCATTTTTGTCTCAAATACCTTTTTCACCAATGAACTTGTCTAACTCAAACAATCTATCTATCTATCTATCTATCTATCTATCTATCTATCTATCTATCTATCTATCTATCTACCCTTTGATTGACTGGTTTAGTCCTACTAGGCTAGTAGCATCTTTTCAGGGGAGACACAAGGTGGTATTCTTACTACTAGGGATGCCAGGGCATCATGGAAATTCTTATACTCTTTTTGATAGGTGGCATGAGATCTTTTACATCCACCTGAGCTACCACCAACTCAAGCAGATGGGGCATCAGTTTAACATTTCATTTAAAGGATTTCTTCTTAATTCCCTCTGAGTAGTTTTTTGTAATGCTTCTCAACTTTCTCCAACCTTTCCAAATCTTCCTTTGAGTATACATAAAAAACAGTACACATTACAACAATGGTCTTAACATGGTTTTATAGAATGGCAAACAAACATCTTTGTTCCTTGAAGAAACTGTTCTTTTTATTGTTCTTATGATATGCAGCCACTTCCTTATTGGTTTGGTTACATGATGATTCATTTAAATTGACGTTTCAGTGTCACTACCATATCTTTATTCTCTCAAGCTTTGACAATATGCAGACATTTGTGGCATAGTGATATTGTCTATTTGTTTCATCAATGTGTAGTGTAATACATTTTTTTACACTGAAGCTTATATTGTTTTTTTTCAACCATTCTTGAAGGTTATCCAAGTATGTTTGGAAAAATGAACCTAAATTGTAGCCAACATCCCTCCAATCTTTGTTGCAAATTGCTGAGTCCAGCACCTATACTCTGCTGCATTGCTGTCATTAAGATTTTGTACAGTACTCTGTGTCTGATACTGAGCCTTCAGGTACTTGTCTATTTATATTAAATAACATAGAGACACACATTCTCTTATTTTAACACTAGACTGTCTTCCTTTTAGGGAGGGCGGTCGCAGTGGTGTAGCGGTTAGCACTGCCACTTCACAGTAAGAGGTTCTCCGGTTTGATCCTCAGCTAGGGTGTCTTCTGTGCAGAGTCTGCATGTCCTCCCTGTGGTCTCGTGGGTTTCCTCCAGGTGCTCCAGTTTCCTCCCACATCCCAAAGATATGCTGTAGGTGGATTGGACACTCTAAATTTGCCCTAGGTGTGAGTGCATGCATGTGTGTGCCGTCTGTGGAAGGTTGGGTGCCGTGCTGGCAACTCAACACTGTAAAACTCCACTGCCTATCATGAGCAGACAGGTGATCCACTGTGGGAACCCCTAACTGGGAAAAGAAGAAGAAGACTGTCTTCCTTTTAGCCATATCTTAGTCCAGTTTGTTATATGGCTATTTACCTTACAAGCTTTCATTACTTGTAAGATTTTATTTTGTGTTACTGAATCAAGCATGTTGGCTAGGTCTGAGTATCTGCATCCATTGTAATTCCATTACCTAAGGCTTCAATTACTGGTATATAAATGTGATTAGAATTGCATTACAAGTTCTTCCCCATCAAAACCCATATTGGAAAATATTCCCGTCTCCCTTTCCAGAGTCTAAAAATAACCATAATAAGACTGTCTCAAACACCTTTCCAAGTATATATGTTAGGCGTATAGGTTTGTAATTGGATCACTTCTCTTATGGAGTTGATCTATATTAACTTAATACATCAAGAGCCCTGTTATATGTTTGCTTATTTCATTTATAAAGCAACCATTTAGTCCATCTGGTCCCATAGTCTACCCTTAGTCTACCTAATATCACCTCTTCTTTTATATCTTTTATTATATGTGGGTATCTGTCAATTTTGCATTTATCCCATTATATTCATATTTCTCCTTTTTCCTTTTCCTTTTCCTGTTTTGTATATTATTCTGCAAGTATTTCTATTATTTCCCTCAGATCTTCCCAGGGATTTATTAACACCATGTCCACATCATGCCCAAGCTAACACAGTTGATAACGTTAGCGAGAAGAACAGTATCACAAATCAAATATTCAAGAATCCTAGGCATGTAGCACAACAAGGAGTTGTGCCTACAGTACAGGCTCATGGCCATGTCATGGTAAAGAAGTGCATGGCCATATGTGTGTGTACATGACAAACCAGAGAATCAGATGCAAATGCTCACACACTCAACAGCATGAGATAAATAAATCAGGAAAACATGAACACGGGAAATCCTGGCAATAAACAGAGTAGAAGGATGAGGGTGTACAGTTCACTGAGTGATATCCTGGACATTACTGGCAATGTGATTCACATTAAAAACGTTGTACACAGGCACATCTCTCAACCTCCCAATTCAGGAATACTGGGCAAACTCACAAATAATGTGGGGTCTAATGTACAAACTTAGGGAAAACTTGCACATAGTACTCCTGTACAGTGTGAACATGGATAGAATAACAGTTGAGGCAGTAGCATTCATGTTCTAAAGGGTATGAAGTCAGGCACAGAAAAGATTTGTCAGTAATGATTGCAGTCTTCAATAATATGCCAGACAACCTCAAATGGCATGTGGAACAGCATATAATTTATTTTGATGCATAAACTGGACAACCTGTGAAAATCATAACAGTTGAAAATGATGTACACAGGAAATGTGTGATATGTTATTAAACCTGTACTGTGATGGAACACTGTGTACATGCCTAGCAACAATGTTATAATATATCATAAAGGTGGATAGAAATGTAAGATGTTTTGTCTTGAAGTGAGTCAGTGCAGCACTGCAGTCCACAAGAAGGTGCATTTACATTGTAGTGTTGATGTGAGACACTGCATGTCATATTACAAGAGGTAATAAGAACACAGTCAGTGACATTTATCACATATGTAGGCCGACAAAAATAAAACCGAGCAACTAACACACCTCAGGAGAAGTAAACCCAGAATTGTCACACGATATATTTACCATACATATATCTGCTACAAGAGTTGCCATTGAAGATGTTATGATGCCACCCCCCCAGAGCCCAGCACACATCCTTGCATTTTTACATGGATAACGTACATTACCATTATTAACACATATCCCCCAAATGGCCATCACAGAAGCGGCACAAAACTCCAGATAAATGAATTATGGCAAAACAGACAAGGAAGGACCACCATGAAGAGAAATATCCAAGTAAAAATAATTTAATGAAACAACAGATGAGCACTTTCACGTGGGAAACCACGCTTCTTCAGATCTAAGTTACAAAATAAAGCCTGTAGTTTAAATAGCATACTCAGCATAGTTAATCAATTAAATAATTAGATAATTATCACTTATACATCAATTGCACAGCTTAAAAACAAACATCACTATGGTAACTAATACTCAATTAATTAAATAAAAAGGGTTAAAACTGTTTAAATGAGACCAACTTAAAAACAAATACAAAATTCATTCATTTAAACTGTCGTGCTTCCAGAGCTGGTTTGTTACTAATAAAATAATTCAATCTAGGGGAGACGTGCTCGTAACTTGAAAATCAAACTTAATTCTATACATTCCAGATAGTTATTAGTATTGCCTCCTCTTTGACTAACAGAAACTAATTGTGACACTTTAAACCTAAAAGCATGTGGACGAAACTCAGAGATATGTTTTGCCAAGGCATTTTGCATATTGACATTCTTAATATCATATAAGTGATTATAAATTCTATCTCTAAGCCTCCTAGAAGTTTTACCCACATAGAAACAGCTACAGCATGTGCATGTAGCTAAACATACAAGGTTATTTTTATTACAAGTAGCATAAAATTTTGGCAGAAACTCAAAGTCTAAAATAAGATGACAAAACCTTTTGGTATCATCTATCACTTTACACGTATTACAAGAACCACATGGAAACGTACCAAAGGTCATAGGAATTTTCGGTCTTATCCACTGTTTCTTATCCTTAAATAAAATTTGTTTTAAATTAAAACTATTTTTATAAACAAAACTGGGTGTCTTTCCCATTAGTTCTACTGTAGAAGGGGCTATAGTTAATATATGTCATTTTCGTTTTATAATTCTAGTGACAGCTTCATTATCATTGGTATATTTCACAATTAAACTAAATTTCTTACTAGGGGAATATGTATGTCTGCCTAAAGTAGCATGCTCCATTACAGCACTATTATACATTAGTAAGTTATCATCCTTAAATAACTGTTCTCTAGCCTTTTTTATTACACTGTCAGTGTAGCCTCTATCTTTAAACAGCCTCTCTAGAACTGCAATTTCATCATTCAAGACTTCTTGTTCTTTGCAAATCCATTTTATTCTATGATATTGTGTTTTTACTATGTTCAAAAATATAAACCTGGGATGCATGCTGTTAAAATGCAACAACCCATTTCTCCAACATGGTTTTCGAAACAACCTGGTACTAAGAAGTCCAGAGCTACTCTTAAGGCAGAAACATCAAGGAAATCTATATTATGCATGGAATGAATAGATGTAAATTTCAGGACTTCAGTACTAGATTCAAGATATTTTACAAATCGCATAGTAAAGAAACGTCTCCCTTCCAAAGAAAGAAAACGTCATCTACAAAGCGTCTATACAGAAGAACGTATGGATAATAGATGCATTTAAAGACATGTAGAGTTTCCCAAAAATACATTATCAGATTTGCATAGGAATTCGTACATGGGGTGCCCATGGTGACACTCCATTGTTGTAAATAAAAGTTGTCTTCAAACATGAATACATTATTAGTGAGTACCATCTCAAGAAGGGTGCAAATCAAAAAGACTTCATCAGTACTCATACGGGTTAGACTGTGCCGAATATCCCTAATAGCATCTATCCCATAATCATTGGGTATGGAGGTAAAGAGATTCTTAACATCTAGCATAACTAGAACTTCACCATCCATATATTCATTATTATATTGTTCAATATCACTTAACAATTGTGTAGTGTCTCTTATAATTGTGGGTATCTGTTTAACCACGGGACCAAGTTTCCGTTCTATATATAAAGACATAGTTTGTGTTAACCACCCACCGCCCGCAACAATGGGTCACATAGGAGGTGGAAATATTAACTTGTGTAGTTTGGGTAACCCTTTTATACAGGGAATCAAAGGGTGTTCTACATGCAAAAACTCATAAAGGTCACGGTCAATTAATCTACACATCAGTAAGTCATAAAGGTTATCATTCACATTACAACATATTTTCAGTAAATCACAACTGTCTATGACAACATAAGTTTCACTATCTGCCAGTAATGTAAACATATCCTTTTTATAGTCAGCCGTGTTCATAATGGCTATTCCTCCTCCCTTATCTACAGGTATAATAGTTATATTAGAATTCATCTTAAGAGACCATAGTGCTTCAATTTCAGCAGGTGTCAAATTAAAATAAGTACAATTGTTTTTTCCATATAAATAATCATATACATCTTTTTCACAAGCTTTCACAAAACATTCAACATGGGGGGTAATGTAGGAACATAAGAGCTTTTCGGTCTAAACGTATCATGAGAGTAACTAATTTTTTGACTCTGTCCCTTATTAAACATGTTTCAGACTAAGATTATGTCCAAGCATCCTAAGGTTAGTTAATACATCACTAATTTCTGTCCTAGTAGATGGAATAAAGGAAAGACCTTTATTCAATAAAGTCAATTCCGAGGGAGATAACTCATATTTTGACAAATTGAACACCAAGTCTTTTACCTTCTGGTTCTCCTGTTGACTTTGTTGTCGGTCTCTTCCAAATACTTTCTTTTTTGACGACCCCGACTGCTGGATCTCATTTGTGGTTTGGGGTACAACTTCATAGGTAGAGGTAAAAAATGTTCAGTATTGAACTGTGGCAATACCTTCGGTCTTGCTACAGTTCCTATGTTCAAGAACGCCTGCTGGTTTAGAGGAGGCATTAAACCTTGTGATGTAACAGGAAGTAAAGCAACAGAGCTGGAGTACTCCTGTACAGTGTGAACATGGACAGAATAACAGTTGAGGCAGTAGCATTCATGTTCTAAAGGATATGAAGTCAAGCACAGGAAAGATTTGTCAATAATGATTGCAGTCTTCAATAATATGCCAGACAATCTCAAATGTCATGTGGAACAGCATATAATTTATTTTGATGAATAAACTGGACAACCTGTGAAAATCATAACAGTTGAAAATGATGTACACAGGAAATGTGTGATATGTTATTAAACCTGTACTGTGATGGAACACTGTGTACATGGCTAGCAACAATGCTATAATATATCATAAAGGTGGATAGAAATGTAAGATGTTTTGTCTTGAAGTGAGTCAGTGCAGCACTGCAGTCCACAAGAAGGTGCATTTACATTGTAGTGTTGATGTGAGACACTGCACGTCATATTACAAGAGGTAATAAGAACACAGTCAGTGACATTTATCACATATGTAGGCCGATTGAAATAAAACTGAGCAAGTAACACACCTCAGGAGAAGTAAACCCAGAATTGTCACACAACATATTTACCATACATATATCTGCTACAAGGTCTGCCATTGAAGATGTTATGATGCCACCCCCTCCCCCCCAGAGCCCAGCACACATCCTTGCATTTTTACATGGATAACGTACATTACCATTATTAACACATATCCCCCAACTGGGCATCACAGAAGTGGCACGAAACTCCAGATAAATGAATTATGTCAACACAAGACAGGATAGCTAGCACTGTATGGAATGTAACATGAGACCCATAAAAGAGACAGTATATTAGAGATGACATTTAATCCCTGTCAATGTTAACAAAAAGTTTCAGAACACAGGAATAACACAGCATGCTGCCGAAGCACTGGGATCACAGCTGAGTGGAATAACACATTGCTGTGGTAGTGAACATTTATTTCCAGGCAATCAAAATGCACATAGCTGTATCTGAACCCATCACTTTGTTAATATCCTGCCAGGTATAGCATATTAGTGAGATATGCTAAAAGAGTACCCAGGACAGATGTGAAGCTAAGTACATGTCAGGAGAATAGTTAAATCAAGATCAGTCAATAAAAATGAAAACAGATACATTTGAACCCCTGAATCTGTACAAGGATACATTTCACAAGACCAAGATATTAGCAAGGCCTGCTACCAGAGTACATGAGAGAGAGGTGGATGCCAAATACATTTCAGGGGAGCAGATAAGAGATATCAGGCAAATAAAATGCACTTACCTGTTTTCATATCATTACCCTTGGCACTGATAATGAAAAGTCATGGGCAAGACTATCATACTCCACAATAGCAGGTGTTCAGAAAAGGTGTGCATACACAATTAGATGTACATTTAGAATTAATGCAGTGGGAGGTAAAATGCACAGAGAAAATATGCATAACGCAGGTGGGTAGTGAAAGACAACAAACAATGTATGAATCACTGCATGATGACAGTGAGGCATGGAATCTGTCAGATGGACATGGCTCAATAACGCAGTTTTATGCTTTCATGGCCTTATTACCGTATGATAACGACAGCTGCTATTATTCCTCTGGTGAGATCTGCATAGATTTGAACCCTGCCAGGATATGTTCTTATGACATGCTGGAGGGATAGATTCCCTTCAGAAAGACTTCCCTTGCTATGGAACAAGGTTCCTATCTACATAAGACAGAGCCCCTCACTATCACTCTTCAAGAGGAACCTTGACGAGTGGATGGGTAACAGAAAGTTCATACCAGGGATTATACGAACAGCTCTACTAGATAGGGGCCAAGGGTACTAGCTGCTAGATCAAGGGCCTAGGGAACTAACGCAAGGGGCGGTGAATACCGCACAATGTGGCTGGGCTAATATATGCCTTCGGGCAGATAGCCCAGTATCTACCTATGAACCTATGAGAGATGCACTGTTTAGTGATGCCACAGACTAAGTTCTATAACTCTTGTTAGAAGTCACACATACGTAGGAAAGTCATCAGCAGTACATGTGTGAATAAATATGGCCATTGTTAAAAGTGAGTACAACAACTCCTATGCAAGGATCTTATCCAAGGAGAATTTATCACAACACATCTGTGCAGTAAGACATTGTCTAGCAGCAATTGTTTCATACACTGCTGCAATATTTAGCAGTTGGGAGTGAAAAGCCTGCCTACCTAAATTACAGTCACATGATGTGTATTAGCTAATGCCACTACAGAGCAATATGTACAACGACTGTGAGAAACTACACCTTTGAAGGGTATGTGACAACATTTTTGGAAATTCTCAAAGAAATGAGTGTTGTGTAACAGACAAAAATAATTGGTGGATCACAACACTCAATGAACCTTACTGGCATCTGGAACATCACATCAGAGTTATAGAAAGCTGTGGAAACTGTGATAGTTGACATAATAAACATCTACACAGGCCTACATCACTATTGTTTTCCTCGCTGCACTGAGTCTAACCTCCATTGCATGATGGTCAGCAAAACTATGCATCTGAAGGCAAATAATTCAAAGCAAGTTTTAACCAGAGGAGGAGAAATGGCAATTACTGTTCCTCAACATTGATTACTGGTGCTGCTTTGTGCTAGCAATGGAAGATCAAACACATATATTGTTAAACTGTCCATGCTTACAAGGAAGTACAACTCTTTGGGGATTAAAATCCACATTCATCAAAAAAAACAATAAAATATCTCACATCACATCTGTTGAATAAGCCATTGCACTATATCACCAATGTCTTTTTGTGACACACTCATACAAGGTACACACTGCTAGATGTGAACATCTGTCTGTAACACAATCTCTAGACCTGTACATTAGCTGCTGATACTACACAACGACTCATAATGTAGTCATCAGAAGGTGCATAGTTGGGGATAATATGAGCAGTGTGTTTGAATGTATATGGACACCCTTAAAATGGAGTGTATCACCTGGGCGATCACAATCCTCCACCTTTGAAAGCTTTGCTACTATGTAGAATTGTACAAATTACATATATTGAGTAAGCCATTCCTGCCTGTTACCAGGTGCTTCTGTACAGTCTTTAAAAGGTACTCACTACCAGATTTGAACACCTGCCTATCTAACTCACTGTCTCCAGACTGGTAACGTAACTGCTAATGCCATAAGAGAAGTTATAGCACAAATGTCAAATTATACACAGTTGAAGTGTCAACTTCAGCAGTGTTTTGGAATGCATATGGCCTATTTTAAAGGGCAGTATATCACTTGGGGGAATCATAATCCTTCTCATGTGTAAACGTTATCACAGAGTCAGATTGTACACTTCACATCTGTTTGATAAGCTAGTTCTTCATGTTAATATTTTCATACACACTCGTACTAGACACTTGAGCTAGATTCAAAGACCTGCTTACCTACGTCAACATTGTTAAGACCTGTTCCCTAGCTGGTTATGCCACAAAATAAGTCATATAACAGTTGTCAGAAAGCACAACGTTCAAGGGATAATTTGAGGAG
The DNA here is from genome assembly GCF_019279795.1 of Protopterus annectens. Lineage (NCBI taxonomy): Eukaryota > Metazoa > Chordata > Ceratodontiformes > Protopteridae > Protopterus > Protopterus annectens. The sequence goes on along the minus strand of NC_056731.1, from coordinate 337,223,379 downwards.
GGTGATGGAATGCATACCCTCTCCAAAAAAGGAGTACAGTACTTGAGGGATAAAAAACATCTACCTGTATAATTACCACTAAGAGGAATTGTGCATATCATATCTGTTGACTAAGCCAGTCTTGCCTCTTACCAGCTACTCTTGTGCACACTGCAGGATTTGAACACCCCCTATAACATTATAAATTCTCTGGACCTGTGCACTAACTGCTGACACCACAGAAGCCACAGCACATTTGTGAGAAAACACACAGATGAAAGAAGTATGACATGTGCATGGAGGCACTGGCAATGTGCTTTGTGAAACAGACAGTGTCAATGTGTGGATCACAATTTACAGCATACTATACTGATAATTCAAACATCCAGTCCGGAGTACAATAAACCAGTAAGCCTGTTATAAAAACAAATGTATCCTCATACTCATATTAGTAGTGCTTTCTGTCACCCAACAGGGCTAAGCATATTAGTATGAAGATCCCCATATGAATGCAACCAAAAGCAAATTCTCATTAGTTTTTGCCATAGGACATGAAGTGTTATTTACCATTAGTTAGGTTTGGTTAGTGGTGCTGCTTAATGCCAATCATCACACGATGGTGAAAGTAGCATGTGTACTTTGTTGTGGTATTCAAAATCCTCCTTCACCAGCCCTATCACTTCTTGTCAGATGACATAATCACCACCTCCACTAGTAGTGCTACTGGTGAGTACCATTGCAGTTGCCTCTGGGGTAGAGCTACCTGATAAAACCAAACAAAGGTCAGTATTACATGAAGTGCAGAAGTGTAAGCATACCACTTTATTACATTCCAAAATACAGCAGATTTAAAAATTAAACTGCTATAAATACACCAGTATCTTCTTCAGTAGAAGCAGAATCAATAAACATCCATCCCATAGCAGCATTTAAATAACTTCATTGGCATCCAAAGACCATCCCCTTAAAGAAACAGAACACATAAAAATATATTTTAACAGTGCTCATTTTGACCCACTTTAAATAAAGCTCACAAATATACTATCCACATACATTCCCTTTTTATAAGAATGTGCTTACAATCCATGTCATTGGCCTATAGAGCTACCTGACATGGGGTGCAGGTAGTTCAGGTGTGCAGGTGATGCTGGCAGGTTATGCTGCAGATGTGCCTGTGCTGCCAGTGGTGGCACCTCTGCAGCCACCTGTGTAGGGATGGTGGTCTGAGCTGCTGTGGCTGGTCTTACTCCCTGTGCTGGTAATTATAATGAAGAAAGAATGAATGTAGCACGATGAAAGATAAAAAAATTAATAGAAATAATAGTGAGAAAGGATACAGGGGAGAGACTGAAAAGAAAAAGTATCATAAATATTCTGTAATGTTAGTGTCACAGGCATTACATATTCCACATAGATTTTTAATACTGTTTGCATTCACATATGAACATGTTGTCCCATAAATTACTGGTACAATAATGCTATTATATCCCTGGCTCTCACAATTAATAATATTCTACAAAAAGTATAATTATTTTACATGTGGATTATGGCTAACTGTTACTTAAATGGTATTGAGTCTGACTACATACTATTCGAAGGTATGACTACAGCGAGTAAATATTGTTAACAATATATATATATATATATATATATATATATATATATATATATATATATATATATATATATATATATATACATACATTCACAAGCCCTTTTTGCTATTTTATGCACATGGGGTTAGAGTGTCACTTCAGCAGTGACAGTCATCTAGAGACAAGATTTCCACTACTGGGTGGTTAGCCCTGTAGTGGTACTTCTTCCACACCACACACTTGCATGCACAGTAACACCTATGGCCAGTTTAAAGTGTCCAGTTCACCTACTCCATATTTTTGATATGTGGGAGGGAACCAGAGCAGCTGGAAGAAATCCACATGAACACAGGGGTGATGTATGTTCTCCACACAGACGGCACCCCACCCAAGAATTAAACTGGGGAACCTCTTGCTGTAAGGTGACAGCATTATCCATTGCACCACTATGCCTCTCTCTCTCTCTCCCTCTACACACATGCACACACGCACACACACAAACACACACACACACACACACACACACACACACACACACACACACACACACACACACACACACACACACACACACACACACACCATAGAACAGAATCCAACACTACAAAAAATGCAAAAACACGCTTTATTGAAAAAGGGTAAAAGCAAAAACACAGACGTAGTTTCACTGCCTATACAGCATTATCAGTTTAATATATGCTCCACAGCAACTCCAGCTGGTCACTCTTGATAACTCATTTCAGTTAACATTATTCCACCTGAGGGCATGTGCTTGGGGTGGTTTATAACATTTATAAGTGTAACACTTTTAGAAATATGTAGTTAGCTGCCTGATATTGTTACACCTCTGTCTTTTCCTTATATACTTTTTGTATTACTATAAATGAGACATGAACTGTTGAACTCTGTATTAACTAGTAACATCATTGGAGAACTGACATTCCAAGTGTATAAGGTAAGGACTACAAATGTCTACATGACTGGGAATATACCTATATATAACATAGGTAACGTCTTTAGGTACATCTGCAATTCTACAGTATATCATGTAGTGACATGCATATGTCATCATGACTATCAGGTCATATTTTTCTTGTCATGTCTATGATGTGATTCTGTTTTACTGTACTACATGTGCAGACCGACATGGTAAAACTTAAATGCAGACTTGTGCAATGTATGACAAGCCTGTAACTATTTCACTACATGCCATCTGTTCATAAGTGTAATAATCTGAGGCAGAAATGCTTTTTGGAGGAATATTTTGCCCTTGCAGTAATTGAGTTTATATTGTGAATGCTAACTGATGCATGCTAACTCCAAGCTTAAGTTTCCTACCGATGGTAAAGTATTAGTGCATTAATAATTATTTTTCGAGCTTTTGTCATAGGACAAGAAGGACCATTTTTATACAGTTATCACTGACCACTGACAGTGTGCCATGCCAACTGTCATGCAAAGAATGAACAAAAAAATGTCATTTGTAGTTTACAAGACACTTGCTGTTCGTGTGTGTGCTATGTAGGTGTTTTATTTTCTTTATTATTTTATGGGAGGCCAAATGTAGAAGACAGGGCCATACAGGCTCTACATGATGGTAGGCACCCAAGCATATTCCAGGAAGATTTACACATGAAAATTATTTGGCTACGTCAGTGAAACAGTGGGACTATATGTTTGCCAAGATGTTTTGATGAGCTGTAGAAATGCTGTCTACCTTGCATATTATATTTTCTGTTTTTGCACATGTATTATGTATTCCAAAGCATGTACACAAAAATGTATTATTATTATTATTATTATTATTATTATTTTTATTATTATTATTATTATTATTATTATTGTTACTGTTATTGTTAAGGTGACCACTCCGGGATACTCATAGATAACATTATCAGGGTTATTATCGACATTGTAGTATATTTCAACATTGCCATTAAAATTGAATGTGTATGTGGAAAGTGTTGAGTACATTAAGATGTATAAAAGAAATCATTAGCAGTATTATGCTGGGTAAAAGTATACTATCCCTTATGTGGTTTCAAACACTGTACCTATTGCACTGTCATTCAGTACAGACTTCATTAACATGAGAAGCCATTAAAGCAGTTACAGATTAAATACTTTTCTGAATTCAGTAATGTCCAGTATGATAAATGGGGCAACCTCATTTATGTGGCTGATAGCTAAGTCTCTGTGCATTCTGAATGATTTTTTGAGTTTTTGCCATGGAATGGGAATTCTCATTCCCTAAGGGGCATTGATGACCAGCACTGGTGCACAATGCCAAATGGTGCACAAATGATGAAGAAAAAATACGGATACAATTCAGGGTAATGATTTGACAACTTTGTGTTTTTCAACAAATAAAATGTGTACACAACTTATCACAATTTCAGTTAGACAACACCTTCACAAGATTTGAACACCAAACCTATGGTATTATAATGGAACAGTGATATCAGGAATGGATTACACCACATGAACAGTTAAAAAGCAGGAAATCAACTATGTGTTAAGGTCATTGTATGTCTGAAATGGGCAATTATGTTTCCCTATAGTGATTCTGTCAGACTTTTGTTATTTTTACTTAGGCAGTCCAGTTGTGATACTAGGATTATTGGAGATGTAAAGATGATATTGAAGGTGAGGGTAGAAACAATTTCTGCAGGGCAGACTTACTCATAACATTGTTGCGCATTACTTCATTTTATTTCTTTTGTTGAAGGAATGGCTTAAAGCCTGGCATAAATATTTACTCCATTTTTAATCCACATTCACATTGTTGTGAATATCACTTACACTGTTAGGCATCTTCACCCCATGTCCGACATGAGTGTACGGCCACCTCACATACATTTTAGATTATCTGGACAATATGTGAGTATGACCTAAACATATTTGTAAGAGCTACTTGTCTGGCACACTCATTCAAAGTGTGATTTTCATTTGCATGGATATTTAACTCATCATTGACTTACCTGTTCTGGTAAAAAGACATGCTAGCAAGTCATTAGCTAGGCGAAAGTTAGTCCTCATTCTTGTTTTATCAGCTTAATAACTACAGACCGATAGTGATTCTTTTTCCCTCTCCAAAACCTTAGAAAAATGCATCCATATGCAGCTGATGCAATACTGAACCTCAAACAACCTGCTCTCATATACACAACATGGCTTTAGACCCCAGCACAGCACCAATACTGCTCCGCTACATTTTAACAATGTAATAAAGCAACACAGAAACAATGGTCTTCTTGTGTCCACCATGATCTTAGACTTGTCGAAGGCATTTGATATGGTCTCACACCAGCAAATGCTCATTCAGCTCTCCTCAATAAGGCTTTCACAAAACTCCTTTTCATAGCTACTTAGTTACCTATCTGGAAGGCAACAAGCCATTAAATGACAACAGTCCTACTTATCCTTTCAACCAGTTACTATGGGTGTCCCACAGGGCTCTATTCTGGGTCCTCTACTATTTAATATATTTATTAATAACCTCCACACCTCCACTCACCACTCTAGTTTACTTCAGTATGCAGACGACTCAACATTAATATGTGCAGCCACAACAATAAATAAGCTCCAAGACATTACCCAAAAATATTTCTCCTCTGTAGAGAATTGGCTTAAAGAATCAAATATCCTACTCAACCCCAAGAAAGCTAAGTTAATGCTTTTTACCGCAAAAGTTGCCACACTTCTAAGCATTCTTTTACCATAAAGTCAGCAAATAATGCTGTCATTGAAACTATAACTCACAGTAAACTTCTAGGTGTTACAATAGATGACAGTCTTAAATATGACCAACATGGGTCTATATCATTACTGCAAACCTTTGTTCATTGAACCTTAAACAGGGAATGTTCATTTCCACGATTGTTCATTTCAATGAATTACTTTCCCAGGGAAAGTAACAACTTGCCAAGCATTCAGACCATCACACAAAGCACAGTATTTAGATCCACTCAACCGGGGGGCTGTACCCCCATACTCCCATAACTATATATACCAACTCCAAGATCGCACTACAGTGGGTAAAAAGGCAAATTTCTGATGATGGGCAAGTTATAACTTTCTCAGGAAAGTAATTTGTTGAACTGAATGTTCACAAAAGTGAATGTTCACTGTTTAAGATTTGATGAACAAAGGTTTGCAGTAATGAACCTTCAATAATATGATACAGACCCAACCAGCATATACTGCACACCATTAAATCTACACACCAGAAACTAAACTCCCATTATTGCATCAAATGGATTCCTTACAGATACTACAAGAAAAACACCCACCATCTCCATATTGCCAAATCTGTTATACGAAGCTCCTATCCTAACAAACTTAAACTATGCTCAAAGAAAGAAACTCACCTGCTGTTGCAATAAAATAGCTATATTTGCCACCAGTCTCCATCGCAGGACCCACCATTGTCATAGTTTAAAGCAATTAAACTGGCTTGAACTGCACAACTACTTAACATATTCACAACTAACTACAGCACACAAACTCATTCATCATCCAAAAAATGCCCAATGCTATGAAACCCATTACTGCCCTACTGTCCAGCAAGGGACCTCTGCTCTAGCAACAGATTGTTACTACTCACAAATAAGTGAAATAATGTTGCAGGAGAATTGTTCTATTCCACTATGTTGCTAAACTCTGGAATAGTATCCCCACACAAATAAAACTCAGTATTTTAGACCTCTGCTTAAACAACATCTTGCCCAGTCCCGATCCTGTAGAAGCTCATCACCAGGTTAAGAATTCGTACACACCATATGATACTCTCCAAATACTCTCCTTAAACAGAATACTCTCAGCCTCTCAGTGAAATGAAAAAAAAAAAACAGTTTTTATACATAACTGCTGCCTGTATAATCCACCAAGTTGTATGTTCTCTTAAGTAACTTCTATCTTTATAAAATCTTAGAAAGTATAAATGTAACTATTGTATGTGTATTAATGTAAATAGAAGTGTAACTACTCTTGTGTTTTACTGGAACTAAATATAATACAATGTAAACAAAAGGAGCTTTTCTCCCTGGACCACCACTGAAAATGTCTATTACCCAGTCAAACTTTCCTGGTAAACAAAGGCAAGGCCTGTACATGTCATAGTGCAGAAATCAACACAGTATTTATCTTCATATGACATCATGCAAACTAAGTGAAAGGGCAATGAATTGGGACCTAATTAACATGTTCTATTTGCCCAGAGGGGTTTATTTACATGTCATAACTGCAACATGGGCTATAAGTCTTCCACAATGCTAGGGAAGATTACGTTTCCCAAGTGCTGCCGAAATTATCACTACTCTCAAACATTTCCACTATAAGAGTAGGGAGGATACTTTCAGAAATTATTGCAAGGTGTGTCTTCTTTCCTTCAACTGCTCATAACTGAATTTTTTTATTGTGTCTTAAGTGATGCTTAAGTTCTGTAGTCATACCTGTATAGGATACCTTGCTCATCCACCTGTGCAGATGATGCTGAGTGCTCTGCCCTCTGCATGGGTGTCTGACATGGGTAACTATGGCTGTTGTACAGAGTGGCTATCAATGCATAGGTAAGCACAATATATGTTGATGTTTGGATGCATCATCGTTAGTGTCTATATACGTTTCTGTTTTGATATTCCTGTGTAGGCATCAACATTTTTACTGTCTTTCTTACTCTGTTTTTGTATTGCAGTATGTGATCATGACAGGTCGATCACACACCTTTGTTACTGCTCTGGAAGTGCCTTAGACTGGGGTTGCCTATGCCTGATGCTTACAGTAGCCAGCTAGTGCATGTGTACACAAAGTCTGGTTTGTTTGCATCACTGTTAGTACTGTCTGCATTTACTGAACTGTTATGTAAATGAACTGATCAGTATATGTGCAGTTCGCTACCTTTTAGCCAGTGCCATGCATATTGTGCCCCACTATGTTTGCCATGGTCATCCCCTGCTACTTGCTCCTCATCTGAACCCTCATCTGCATCAGCTGCCTGTGGTGCTCATGACTACGGTCTCTGTACTGGGCAACTCTGCTTCATCTCTTTTCTAAGTATATTATTATGTAAGATGGCACAGACATTATTTTGGCAGAGGTGGCAGGATCATATTGTAGGGCATCTCTAGATGTATGCAGATAATGGAACCCTGCCTCAAGAAACTCAACCACATGATCTATGATGTTTCTATTCTGTACATGTGCAGTGTTGTAAGCCTGCTAACTGTGGTTGTGTGGATTTCTCACAGGACTCATGAGCAAGGTTCTTGGGCAAATCCAGCTATCTTTACTAGATGTCCTTGTGGGAAGTCACCACTAGAAAACCTTTGGTAGAGTTCAATTCATAGGTATGTCATATGTGGGAGTCATGGAAACTGCCTGGATGGACTCCACACAAATAGCTGATATTTTGTGCATTAAAGACCATGTAGCAGTTAATGGAGTGATACCTTTTTTTTTCTCATACCTCCTTCTCAGTTTACTAGGTACGGCCTTTATGTCAATGCAGCTGCAGTCTGTGGCCTCCAGAACCTCAGAGCACCCTACCCAGAGTTATTAGCACATGCTCACCATATTATAGTCTTACCATTTAGATGACAGCTCTAGTCCAAATAAACAGCACACACTATACATTGTAATCTTATCATTCACTTCACATTAGTCAAGGTAAACAAGATTTATACTACATTGTAAAATTCATGCTGATATTCCACTAGGATTGGTTTTGCGACCTGTGCTGCTTTCTCTATTTATTTTATTATATGGTCTTTTTATCTCAGTGTTACTGTTTGTGCTGATAAATTATTCTTTCTTGAGGAAGGAATGTAAACTTAATCAATGTAACAATTCAGGCAATCTTTTAATTGTGGAGTGCAGCTGAGATCAGCTGTTGACCAGCAGAATGCACAGTGCACTCTTTGTCCCCTCATAGAAACTCAGAAGTCCCCATTCTACACATGTCTAGTTTGCATGGTCACCGCCACTGTCAAGGTCAAGTGAAATATGTATCCATTGTATTAGTCTTTTCCAGTTATATGCCGTGATTTTTTAGCAGGATTCCTACACAGTTATAGATGTCTTACAATATAAACAAATTTCTCACCAAAGAGGAAGGTTTGCTATAGGTAGAAATATCTCCTGGAGCATCAGAAAAAACAAACAAAATGGAAGTGCATTTTTGATCCATAATAAATGCAGCCAGTCCTGTTTATTTAATCCAACAACGTTAGAGTCTACAATTTTGATATTATACTCATGTAAATGTAATATAATACTTATTTGTTTTTTTAAAGTTTTTCTTGATTCTGTATGATTCTTTTTCACTATTGGTTACTTCTCCAGTAATCTTTACCATGCTTTATTTTTCTGTTAATTCTTTCGTGTAACTACTTCATGACTAGGGGAGAATTGAAAAGAACTCCCAAATTGGTATACCAGTACATGAAATATGTGAATAATAAAAAAGTCTATAAACATAGAGAGCAACCGTTCTTATTCAGTGTAATGCAATATCAGTTATGTTTATAATTGTGTCTAGATTTCATTCATATCAGTTTGGATTATTCATAACTTGTATACACTGGAGGTATGATAAAAGCTAACCTTGAGCTTTCTTAAAAGTTGCCTAACTTCTGTGTCACTAAAAGAATGAACCTTAGTAAAATCAAATGAAATGCATTACTCATACACTAGAAATGTGTATCAAAGCTGTTGCATTTACTAACATTAGTCCATTTCCTTTGTGAATGAATGGTAATATATAACTCATTAAAAAGTACGTTTCATATTATATAACTCCATCTGTAATTTGGAAGTTTATTTAACTAACAAAGTAAGAGCATAACCATAAAAGAAAAAGCAAATTATAATGGAAATTAATATCATGAAAGATCTAGTTGTATACACTTTTCTTATGTTTAGGGTTACTGTACTGTACTTAATGCTGACTGTAGTTAGTTAAAACAATGAGTGAGAAGGTCACTGAAAAAACAATCAGTAAAAACAAAATGAAAACTCCAGCAAAGCTAGAACGTCCACTGAGTGACCTCCCAAACCTCTTCTATCAGAGGCACATGGGATATATGCAAATCAGGCTTATGAACATCAGATGTTTTAGCTCATTGGCAATTCTGAATGCCCATGACTTGTTTTGTCATTTTAATGGGCAATTTCAGGCCAATAAAGCTAAACCACTAGCTGTGGATATGCATATTTCGGCCTTGTTATGACCTCATCAGCACAGCACAAGCAGAGTGTTTGACTAAGCATTAGAAACACAGTACAGTGCCACCGTATGTATATATGGATTCACTTTATAATCTTGAAATACTGAAATCTTGAATTTCAGTATCTCGAGACTATAAAGCCGAACATTCACAATATCAAAACCCCAAAAGCGCGAAATTCAAAATCACAACTTTTAAATACAGCCTCCACCACATAAAAAACATACATACACCCTCTTCCCCACACTACAACAAACCAACAAAAGGATTTGAGAAAGGTTTGAAACCAAAAGTGCTTATCCATTCAGCAGCTGGACTGTATCAGTTTTAAAGTGTCAGTAACAATTAAAGTGAACTAGTTTTAGATTTTATTAAGTCCGGCTTTGGTAGCAGTTTGCTTTGTTTTACTTTACCTACATATAAGCAGGGGGGCAAGGCCCCTGCACCCCCGCTACTTATATATACTAAGTCTGAGGTCACACTAAAAAGACAAAGAGACTAAACCCATCACTGCATACTCTATAGTCCCCTTGCAGAAACATACATCACATACATACAAACACCACCACTCAATACTTACACACTCACACTCTTACCTACCTACCCTAACCTACACTTAAAACTTCCCAACACACTCACATACACTCAAATCCCTACCCCAAACCCTTAAAAAACAGCACTTACCTGAATCTCCAGATATATACACACAACGGCAGGCAAGCCATATCTCACAGCACACCGCACCTTACAAACACAGCAAACCCACTTAGAGTGTCACCACAACTGCAGATTAAACATTTTGAATTCAATCAAGTGCAGTTTCGCTCAACTGCACTTTCGGCACTTTCGTCTCGAGATACTGAAATTCGAGATTTCAGTATTTCAAGATAGTAAAGTGCTTCATATATATATATATATATATATATATATATATATATATATATATATATATATATATATATTATATATGATATCTGTTGCTTTTGTTGAACAATGGTTGTGCAGACATCTTAGTCAACAGAACTTGGTTGCCTAAACAGATTGTCAACAGGTATAGATAGATGTGTGAGACTGGATGATTTTTGGGGTGGGGGAATATGCCCTTTCACTGAGAACTGTGTGATCTCAGAATTAACAGGGGTATGGTGGTACAGGGCTTGCCCCCTGCAAAACATTTTTTTTTTCCTTTTTTTGGTGGGGTCCTTTTACACGCACCAAGGTTATTGCTCAGTGCATGTATAGTAGCATGTTGATGATTTGGATAATTCTATATTTGAATAAACCTATATATATATTTATTTACACACACACACACACACACACAAACATACACACACACACACACACACATGCACACATTTCTTAAAAACTTTTTTAAACTTCAGTAAGATTTCCAGTTAAAATAAGTAGCATTTTTAATACATGCATATGCACACACACACACACACACACACACACACACACACACACACACACACACACACACACACACACACACACACACACACACACAAATAAATTAATAGCTAGATAGATAGATAGATAGATAGATGTGTGTGTGTGTGTGTGTGTGTGTGTGTGTGTGTGGGGGGGGGGGCATAAGTTCCTTTTGTCAATTGTTTTTTCAGTCAACCTGTGAATTGTCTGTCTCTCTTTTTGCTAATTCTTTTTTCACTGAACAATAACTTACTGCAAGAACATTGACAGTGCAGTTTAGGTATATATATATATATATATATATATATATATATATATATATATATATATATATATATATATATATATGTAGCAGGGATTGCAGGGTGGCATGCCCCTGTAAATGAATATATATATATATATATATATATATATATATATATATATATATATATATATATATTTTTTTTTTTTTCCATTTGGGATTTTGTTCAATCTACCAAACATGGTTGATGCTTTGTCATTCTGCAATAGTGTGTTTTGACTATTGCTTCTGTACTTATACTAACTAGACTAAACCATTTATAATATAAACATGGTATGTCAAAATAAATTTTAGTAATTATTATTTACTCAAACTTTTTATTGTGATGCAGCTCAATTTATTCCAAAGATAAATGTATATAATCATAGAATAGTATCTTCATATTTCTCCAACAAAAGGCGCTGTTTAAGACAAGGGAAATACTTAATAAATGATTGCTTAGATCTCATTTAAACAATATTAAATTGCTTTTAAAAACTCAGGAAAAGAAGGATTTGTAGAATTTTCATGTGCCCCCAATTTATAGTTATTTAATATGCAACTGCTAAGAATTACCAAGTATGTTGCAATTTGTCTTTATTCTTATGTCTATACATGGGTGAGTAGGAACATTATATAAGACAAAATATATGGATGATTTAAATTTATATAAAACACTTGAACAAGTAGATGATATTTTCCCAAACTTCTGTTAACATATTGCAATTGTGTCTCATTACATACGTTGTAATAGATGTCCTTTTTATGAACTTCCTAGTCTGTGGGGAGTAAAAAAAAACATTCCATGAATACATTTCCATGGATTGTTTTTCCAAAATAAAAGGTAATGTTTGTTTTGCTGAAGTAATATTATGGCCATGCTTGCACACATAAGCTTTAGATAGTTTGATTGAAATAATTCCATTAGCAATTAGGTATGACTGTTCTGTGTGATAATATAATTTTATATACCTGAGATAAAATTGACTAGCTATTGTTTCATTCATTGTTTTATGGATATGAACAGTCTAATGCATTGAATTAATAACTGGTATTCAAAATCCAATCCACAATTATTGACAATATCATCTGTTGATAAATTTGTGATTCCTCTTAGACATTTAAACCAACAGGAAAAAATTCTAAGCAACAGTTTCAACATTAGAGATTTTGGTAAATGCCAGTGTAAAAAGACAGGAAATATAGATAAAAAAACTTCAATATAATGTTTATATATTTAGAGCTTGTAGAAAGAGGAATATACACATGCATAAAGTTATTTAATATTCACAAGATTATGTTATCAGTAAGATTTGTATTTTGATTTGATATTTAAAAATATCTTATCTATACATAAAACATTATGTATTTTTCACACTTTACAGAGATTTTGGTATCTGGGAGTCTCCTAACCCTTCATTTTTCCAAGTTCTGATATGAAATCTGAAAGCAATTTTAGATTTATTTAGATATCAAATTAAAATTGTAAACAGCTTCTTTAATTCTTTAATGTGATCCTTCTTCCTGTCTCTTTCTTATAATGTCTTATTTGTTCTAAAAAATAATGTAACATTTTTTTTTCAAAATGGTAGTGATATTTAACCTTTTTCAGTTTCCATTCCTTCATCTTTTCTTTTACTCCATCTTTCCACTTACACTCTCTTATCTTCTATATATTTATAAAACATAATGCAGATAATTAGGCAAACATATAAACAATTTTGTTCTCACTAGTATGTTACATTAAGTATTCACATCATAATTAGGACAGTCTACATGACAGAGAAAACACTTGTTATCATGCTATGATTCTATGTAAAGAGACGTGTATATTAATGTTATAATTGTAAGTAATCATAACATTATTTTCCATTGTACATGAAAACAAAAGTCATGTTAGGTTATAAAATCAGGACTCTGAAAGAATGTTCTATAATATTGACTGTCAGAGAATAAAAAAGTATACCCATGAATGCAAAACAGATACAACAGTAAATTTTATACACCGAACATCCAATATGCTTTCTTCAGACTGCTATGATGATGAAAACATAGATTACTGCAATTCTTATAAATAAAATAGTGACACTACACAATATTTTCAGAAAAAAACGAACCACACAGTCAGTTTTTATATCTACAATAACAAAAGAACACACTATCCTTACTTCATTTGCTCTAATAATTTAAATCACTGCTATGAAAGACAAAAGAAATTCTTACATTTTGAATGACCACACTGTTTGAAATAGTGTGATGACTCGAAGCTCACTCAACCACGTGCTTCTTTTATTAGTTCTCATCAGATTATTGAGCATGGAAAGCAATTTTTTGAGTTCCTTGTTAAATCCTTATTGCCCACAATAACAAGAGGGCTAAACCACACAATTTTTATAATTAATTCTTTGCCCAATAAAATATAATGCTTAATATTATTAACCTTGGAGGAGCTCCTAGTTTTGTGGGGATGTGGTTCGACAAATGACCTATGTGCTCTGTACCATATAAAATATTTTTCTCTATGTTTAATATTTTTGGAAGCAAGATGGTTAAGGGGTATGCCATATTATTGATTTTCTTCTTCTCTGCTACTTCATATATTCTGAAATTGTTCCTTATTTCCCTATTTTCTAAATCTTCCAGTTTATCTAGGAACCATGCAACTTTCTTCAAATAGAATGATGAAGGTATTGATTTTAATTTTAGTTTGCTCTCTCTCTCTGTATATATATATATATATATATATATATATATATATATATATATATATATATATATATATGTGTGTGTGTGTGTGTGTGTGTGTGTGTGTGTGTGTGTGTGTATGTTTCTATGCCCTTTATTTGAACTCTTTGCTGCTGTATCTAGGTTTTCAGGGATTTTGTTTGATTATTATTATAGTTCTCTTAAACAAAATCCATTTTTGGTCTTAAACTGGTTAATTTTCAAAGATAATTCCTGAATGGAGGTTATCAACAGTTGTAAGTCTTTTCTGACTTATATTTCTTGCTGAGAGGATCTAGTGATACTAATTTTATTATGTTGGTCCATAATGATAGATGTAGGATAGTCACCATCTTAATCATAAATTCAGAAATTCACAGTTCTAACAAAAGTTAAATGAAAGAATGTTATTAAGTTCATGTAGCTTTGTTGTTATTGTACTACTGAAATTTTCTTTCAAATCCCATATCTACAGAACATCTAAAGGGAGCTGATACTTAGAAATGATCTTGGCCTAAACTAATAATATTTTAATAGTTCACTTATCTTGCTGGGTATGTATTTGCTTCTGTTAACTGATTCAGGCCTCTATACTCAGCTCCATGATGATGCATATATATTTTTTGCTTTTATAATAATATGTGTGGTTAACTTTTGCACCCTTTGATGTTTGTGCTGCTTGTCTAGTCACTTAGCTTTTTCTTTAATACACCAATAGGTGAGAACAAATGGCAAGAATAGTGATGTAATACAATCCTGTTATAGTTAACACTGAGCTTCACTGAAGACACATAAAGCAATCACACTGTTAAGCAATATTAATATTAACAAATTATGCATAGCAAAGTATTGCCATGGTAAGATGGGTTTTACCTGTCATTACTTTACTGCCACATGATTGAGTGCCTCCAATCACTAACTACTTTATAAGTTCATAATCCTTACAGCTTTCAAGAAACCCTATCTCTGTAATTGTTGGATTAAACACCATAGCCCAGCCCAATCATCCAACGACTTCTTAAATTTTACTAGATTATTTGCATCTCTGATATAGTCAGGTAATTTATTCCACAATTGTACCATCTCATATGCTAAATAAAAAGTTCTATTTTTTATTACATAACTCTAAACAGAACTTTAAATTATAATATTTATATGTCTTTGATTATGTACTTTCAAACCCAATAAAGTCTGAAGAAAAGAGTCATTAAACACCTTGCAGGTAAATAAAGGTTGACCCTGATATATCTTTAATGGAAGGTATAAGGACCTGCTGAAAAAAACATCTATCCTTATAGCATAACTACTTAATATCAGATATACTTTTTGTAAATTTACATTGCATTGATTCTATACAATTAAGTTGTTGATTAAGAGTACAGAATACTATATTGTGTTCCATAATTGGTCTGATATAGATACCTTAAATAAACTAGCTAAAATCATAAGCTTTCTAATTGTAAATTATTTCAGAATCAAACTCATCTGTTTCAAAGCCTTATTACAGATGGCTGTAATATGGTTTTCAAAACAAAAAGAGGAATCAATCAGTATACCAAGATCCTTATATTCACTAACTTCCAATAAATCAAATATTGACAATGCAACAGATCTCCTTAATTTTTTTACCACAGTAAATTACATTTTGTTTCACTAAATTAGAGACCAGCTGTACTATTCTTCTTACCTAAGCATAGTAAATGCCTATTAATATTAGGGAAGTTATTTACATTACTGACAAAAAAGCCAATTTTACAATCATCAGCATACTTAACCAACCAACAGTGATCATCACATGGAATAAAGGCAAAATTATGTTAAACAACAAAGGCTCAAGCACAGATCCCTCAGAAACACCTGACATCACTGGTGCTAAATCTGATTATTTTCCTTGAATCACTACTTTTCAGTTCTGACTCTGAGCTAACAATTACTCCACCTGCATATATATTGACTAATCTTATACTGTTCAATGTCAAATGTCAGAATAAAATGATAGCAAGTCAAAAGCTTTGGTTAAATCAAAATAGATTGCACCTGTACTAATTCCCTTCTCCATAGCCCAAGAAATGTAATCATAAAAGCTCGACAAATTAACGAGTGCAGAATAGTCTTTCAAAACATGTTGAAAGATATCAAGTAATGTAAGATTATATTCTATAAGTATGATTTACTAATACATCTCTCAAAGCATTTGCATAATATTGGTGTTAGACTTACAAGATGATAATTTTATACTACCATTTTATCTACAGATTTCAGTACTGGAATAACTAATGATTCCTTCCAAGATTTTCAATTATGGATCATACAATTAAATATCTAGTTATCATACTCTTTAAATAATATTTTATATTAAGTAAACAATTCCAGGAATACAATCTAGTCCACTCAATGTATCAGATTTAATTTTATTTAATGCTCTTAATAACATCTCTTCAGTAATATTAGGACAGGTTTGGCATACAATCAAGTCTTTCCTCTAAAAACTGAAAATAACAATCACTTGCATCACTGTCAAATCCAGTATAATATTCATTACATTTTTAGCTATCAATTCATGATCACTAATAATTGACTCATCTACAAAAATAAAATTAATATAACCTTTTTCATTCCTGAAGGAATTAATGTATTTATAAAATTTATTGATGTGTATGTATGTATGTGTGTGTGTGTGTGCGTGCGTGTGTGTGTGTGTGTGTGTGTGTGTGTGTGTGTGTGTGTGTGTGTGTGTGTGTGTGTGTGTGTGTATGTGTGAGATCATTTGCCAAACAAATTTTCATATTTTATTTTTTTAATTTCTTATGCTTATTGCTAGTTCCTTGTTTTTCAACCTTAACATATTTTTATTAAATGTATGTGGAAATTTATGGAAAAATTGGAAGCCTCTTTTTCTATTATATAATCTATTTTAGTTATAATTCCACCATACTAAGAATTTATTTTTGGAATTTACTGTTCTTTAGCATGTCGTCCTTTAGAGTGTGCAAAGTAAATTGAATTTAAATTAAATTCTACAACACTGATACTATGTGCTCATGTACAGAAATGAACAAATTAGCATAGGGGCATCTACTACATAATAACTGTTACTGCTTTATACTCACATCTCACAATGTCAGAGAATTACTAGTATCTGTCTATATGTACTCATTGGTGCAAGAACATCTAGAAACCATAGCAAGACTTGCAGTACATGCATCCAACCCAGGTGGGTCTCTTAACTAAAGAGTGTCTGGCAGGCATCCATCTGGCTAAAAGATTCACACTGGCAGATATCAGCTATATAATCAAATAGTTTCATTTGAAAGTTAAATAATATACCCTAATGAAAGACATATTTTATTTTTCTATTTATTATACAAGATAATTGATAGTAATTATATATCCCCTGCAGTGTACTGACATAGGTTTCATCCGGAAAAGATATTTGTGAACTATGATAAAAAATAGAAAGCTGTGCAAAAATGCCTGCTATTAGCTACAGCTATTTTAAGGTTGATTCTTTGTATCTTGTTTTATTTTGCATTTGATAACCAGGTTGATGGACTGGTACAGGAACCTTTCAGCCACTAATGGTGCAAAGACAGTAAAAATCTGACACAACATCCAAGCAGTTGATAAAATTACATAAAGTAGTAATAGTAACACTGCAGTCAAAACTTGATGTACACATGAGAAAAAGAATATGAAGAGAATAAGTGGTAAGTAACACAATTACTAAAAGCAACAGATCACTTCTAAAAATCTAGTACATAATAGGCCAAGCAATATAAGTAAAATGTTGTTGTCAAAATAAACATAATATATGTATGTAGCATATATCATTACCAAAAAACAAAACTCTCTTTTGATGTTGTTGTCCCTTGGATCCTATTATAGCCTTTCAATTCTGATTTATTGCACAAATGGTTCTAGTGCCATCTCTAACAGTACACAGAAGGGAGAACAAGGTTTCCTGTTTCCCGATTACCTTATTACACACACTTGAGTCTGACACTATATGTTCTGGTGTACAGCATTTTTATGACATTAATATATGTTTTGGGGAATGCCATTACTTCAGATACATCTAACAAATCCATTGAATATTGTTAACACCATATCCATAGTCAAGGATCAAGAGTTTAAAAAAATGTTCAGATTTCTAAATTGATTCAGCAAAATAAAATACGTATTTAGCATTGCGATGTGATTTAAATAAACTCACAATGATCAACAATTATATGAATCTGTAATCACAAATTCTCTCCATGCTTCATACCAGCGATAATGGGAAGTTGTCCTGTCCAGGAAGCTAACATACGAATGGTTCACAAACACAATCTCACATAAATTCATAGTTCATAAGTTCATTAGTGTATAAGTGCATAGCATAATGGTGCTATTCCAGTACTGGAAAATATTTGTATATGTCCGTGTAAATCTTTACTAGTATAAACGGATTGGTATTGTTTCAAGGGAAGGGAAGAGAAAGCTTGTGGAAAAGATGAGGGAGGTGAACAGTGATAAACATGTCCAGTTTGCTATTAGTATTAATGGATATTTTAAAATTGATTAAATGTATGTGAACTGGCCCTATAAACAGTGAAATCCTGACAGAGAGTACCAAGAGTTGGTCATCCTTAGACTGTAAAACAAGGTATAGCCCCCCCAGGAGTCAGTATATCAAGAGTAAAGATTGCTTTTGAAGACTGCCTCAGTAACCAGTTGCTAAGCCCATTTGTACTATTAATGAAGGTCCTTTATATGTTGCCTACCTGTGCTAGGTGTTTGGCCAAAATACTACAAAAGGGGAATTATACTGTATAGATGATTGAATGGAATGATACAGGCCAAAATTATCTCTATGGCTAGTAACCTTCTTGAGTTTCATATAGGTCATGGTAAAGGAAGATGCTAGAAAACCAGATATAGTGGTCCAGGAAAAGAAGACAAAAGTAGTGTTGATCATTGAAATCACCACACCTAGTGACTACAGTGTCTTATGTACAGAGAGACACAAAGTCATAAAATATCAGAACCTGTCGGCAAAAATTAGAGCAATGTGGAAGAAAGATACACAGACAGTTCCAATAGTAGTAGGAGCAACAGGTCTTATAAAAAGCAAAGATGAAATCCCTTTTTATGATTGCGCCTACATTCTTAAAAACAACAAGATAATCTATCTTAGTTGTGTTTGCTCGCTACAGTATGCAGACTGAACCACCTGGTTTTCATAACTTATACCAGGTATAGGCTATGTGCAGCAATTTCAACAGAACTCTTGTTTATGAGGAATAGTTGGCAATCAGTATGCAGTCACAAACAAACTTAATGAGTCAATGGCTAATGCTATCAGCATGTGCATCTAAAAAGAAGATGTCAAAGAGATGTACAAGAAGAAATAAGCATTGTAACATCATCTTGTTATCTTCAATTAATGAGGAGAGTTGATCTCCCTTCCTTACCATTTTGGTTTTATGGAAAGTCAATTGCTAATTCAGTTGTCTACACATGAATTGAACTTAAATTCATTTAGCTTACTTATAAGTCCTTCATGAGGGATAGTATGGAAGGACATGCACTGTGTTTATGCCTTATTTTTTATTCTTTTTATCCTTACTGACTACTAGCCTTCAGCCCTGCAATTGATCACTTCACTCTTTTCTGGTGGGTGAGAAACAATCATGGAGGCAGCCATAAGCATTTTTGCTACCAGGATCCTAAATCCTTCCCATTGGTTGATGTATATGCTTGCATATGTGAAAGTTTCTGTATCTTCCTATGCAGACATATAGATTCCCATAAATGCCCCTTGACGAATACTGCATAAATGTTGCTTGACAGGCTAATGTATGCCCCCAACACGTGCACTGCATCCTTTATGCTATTTTCTCTAGTTGGAGCCACCACTAAAGCAGGCCAGACTACTATAGTCTCCAAGAATAGGAGAGCCAGTGCTGGTCACTCACAGCCATTTCCCTACCTGGCTTCTCATGCATCCAAACTCCTGCTTTAATTTGGGTCATCTTGGTCATAGTCCAGGCTTCATTCTTTGTATGCCACTGGAACCAGGATAAATTTTGTGTTCATTTATGCCTTTATCTAGAGCAGCTACAGCCTTGTCAGGAAAGGCAACAACATTTAGTAGGCCTGAACTCTCTTTTACAAATACACAATGGCTTGTATATAGAGGCAAGAGATCACCAATGTCCTTCTGGGCAAGTTCCATAATGATCCTCTTCATAACATTGTATAGGATACTTGTGACATGAATCTGATGTAGTAATTAGTGTCACCTGCAGAACTTCCTTGTAGATAGAAACTGGTGTGGCTTGCTGCAGTAGTCTGAGGACAAAACATATGAAGCTGCTTTATTCAGTAAGAAGTAAAAGGGTTACTACATATTTTAAATCACTGAGGAAACTTTCTGAGGTGCTATCAAGGCTCACAGAAATAGTGTTTTTGATTTTGTCAACTGCACTTCAATTTGTTCAAGAGATATGATTGGGAGGGGGTGTCATTTAAGTCCTTATCTGGATTTTGGCTTTGGAGTTAAATTTCTTCATTTAGGGAGTGGCAGCATTTGTCAATATCTTATAGGTTGAACTGTGCTGTGCTATGCCAAAGATTTCTGTGGCCTGCAGTCTGATTACATTTAAGTTTCCCTATGTATTTATCAAAAAATATTATTTTATTTATCTTAGTTTAACTTCATAGGAGGCTTTAAAGAGCAAAGTGTTCATACTCAGCATTTTCTGGACTAAGCTAAGCTTGTTTGTGATTTTTGATGTTGGATCTTGTTTGTAGCTTATGCAGAGCATTTTCTTTGTATTCTATGGTTTGTTTATTCTATGGTTTCATTCCAGGAGTTTGTTCTTAAATCTCCTGCTGCATTTCAGTCTAGTGGGAAATTAGTTTATGACACAGATGTCCACAAAATAATAGCGTATATTAAAACTGTCAGTGGGTGTCATATTAGAATTATAATTTGATCCCATTTTGTACTGATAAGGACACCATTAATTTGATGCAGTTTCTTGTGGCAAATGCTCTCAAAAAATAGAATATATTAATACTGTCACTGAGTGTCATATTGGAGTGATAGTTTGATCCCATTTTGTACTGATAAGGACATCATTAATTTGGTGCACCTTCTAGTAGCAACATTTCTAACTATAGAGACAGGTGCATGAGCTTTGACTTTATTTTGATAGAAAATGAATCTACACATTTTTTTATCTGACCATGGAAGAGGTTTTGGTAGGGGATGGCAAACTGTTTAGATCTCGGTCAAAATGATAGTAGGCATGCTTTTCACCTAAAAGATTTTTCACTTGTTTTCCAGGCATTTGATATTAATTAATGAGCTATTGTTAATAGCTATATTTAGAAGTATAATTGATCTTTTCAGTAACAGGGTAGTTGTAGTTGCCCATAATGATGGCATTATTTTTGTTAGTTTATCGAGGCATTTTTCATGTTTTGGATGTTTGTGAGATCCTGAAGGGAAATCCAAGAGGGAAGACACCGTCTGTTCAGTCAAAGCAGAGAAAGCTCTCTCCACTACCTTAAAAGAAAATGTCCCAGGGAGAAGAAAGGCAACAGAGCTGAGAAGCCATGCTTCTGCCCCATCAGCTATGTGGAAATCTATGTTACTAATGGTTATAATGAAACCTGCTAAACCTCTTATGGTTTGTATTGCATGGCCTTGTACTAAGACTATCAAGACTGCACACAGACACATGACTTCCTTTGTCGCAGTATCCAAGGCAGTGGAAGGTATTATACATTGGAATTTGAGGGACATATGTAGCGTACTTTTGAGAGGAATGTTGAACATATTACGCATTGTCGTAGCACACAACATATTACAATGGTAGACTGAACACTATACTCAAACACTAGTTTCTTTGGAGTGACAGGATACTCTACACATAGCACAGAGGCACTATGAGCCCTTCATATTCTGTGTACAGTTGGAGGTAGCATCATAGCAGAGAGAGATATGTATGTTGTTAGGAAGAGATAAAGGAAAGGCCAACATTTAGTTAAATCATAGATCACACAAGCATACACATGCACACGCAAACATAAAACAACATGCAGACATATACACTTTAAACAATGGCTGGTACATTGTAATGGACACTATTTATCTACCTGAAGAAATGGTGTGAACTTTAGTTACCTGTTGCCCTCTATTGAACAGTATGGATTGGTGGACAACCGTCCTCTGATTGCTGGCGGTGTGTTACAGTAGCTACACAATACAGGGATATTCAGTGATCATAATGAAGGAAGGCTACTAAAGAAGGGCCATAGCCTAGTTTATTAAGAATCAAAGCCATCCTAAAAAAAAAAAATAATTTTTCATAACTTGTTACAGTCTTTCTCAAGCCATTGAGGCAATGACTTAAATATGGGTCTATATTAGATCACCGAACGCTTAAAAAAGTACTGTGATTAATCGACCCTATGTAAGTGAAAGCTTACAAACTGTCAGAACAGCGATTTTTTTTCCTAGGGAAAAAAAAATTGCTTTTCCAAAAAAAAAAAAAAAAAAAACTTTACACATCACATTAAGTGCCCCCCACACCCCCCTACTTAAATATACCAACTCCAAGACCGCATTACAGTGCTAAAAATGGCAAAGCAACGAAGCGGCCAAGCAAATTCTTTCCCAGGGAAAGAATTCACTCAAAAGCCGCTTTGATATTTTGCCGTTTCAGGCTTTTGAGTTCGACCAAGATGCATTTGAAAAAATGCATCTTCGGTCTTCTAATAGGGAACCCTTAAATACTACTCTCTTGATATACATTTGCACCCTGCAAAATAGCTAATTCTTAGTATATTCTTTTATTTTTTTTTTAGTCAAAATTTTAGGCCTAGCATGGAGTTAACTCTTATATTATAGATGCAGATGTACTCCATAGGAACAGGTATAGTGCAAATCCTAGAAATAAACCCACATGGTAGAAACATAATATCAACAAACTTCATAATAAAGGGAATGTTAACCAAAATTAAGAAGGCTAATTCCTAGAATGGTAGTGCATTTGTACTGAAATAAACAACTCAGGAGCTTAATAAAATCTACGAAAGCCAAGGAAACTAATGAGGCTAAAATAGCTACCCAAGCCAAAGACAAGAACAAGACATTTTTATTTATGTTTGTAATCACAAAAGCACAACACAGCAATAAACTGAGCTGGTTGTGAGTGATGCCACCTACAGTGAGGCTGAAGATATAGCTAACCTACTGGCCATTAAATTTCACTTTAACTCTTCCCCTCTCTTCCCTCCATCTGCCCCCCAAGATATACCTGAAACTGGCTCACCTTCAACTATCACACAAGACCAAGTCCTAAAAGTGCTATCAAAAGCTAAAAATACTGCACAAATGGCTCCTAATAAAATAACTGGATGCATATTAAAAAGTGTGAAGCACACTGTTCAATTTCACCCTCCATACATGTTTTGTACCAAGTGAATGGAAAACAGCTAGCAATCATTTCCCTGCGTAAGAGGAGATTTACACAGACCCAGACAATTACAGACCTGTAAGTCTGACCAACCTCACATGCAAATCCATGGAAACACTTAGCAGAGAACTAATCAATCAGGACATAGGAAACCACCAAATACTGGACCCATCTCAGTTTGGATTCATCAAAGGCAGGTCATGCTTACTCAACCTGATGGATATTTTTGAAAAGATCATCAAAGCAATGGATGAAGGCAAAATGGTAGAGCCCACATACCTCTACCTAGCTAAAGCTTTTGACATAATTCCTCACTCAGGCATAATAGAAAAGCTAAATAAACTAAGAAGTAACCCCTATATTACCCAATGGATTGGCAACTGGCTCACAGATAGGATGTAGACAAAATAGGGGATGTTACTTCTACAAAGGGACCAATCACCAGTGAAGTCCTCCAAGATTCTCTGCTGGGACAACTCCTATTAGGCATCAAATTTTTTTAAGTAAAAGCCAGTAAGAAAGGGCCTGGCTGACTAAGTTTGCAGATGGCTACAAACTAGAAGCAGCCCATGAATCCCAAAATGATTATCCATTCTGGAGGAAGGTTTGTTTCAAATAAATAACTGGTGTCAAAATCATGATCTGAAACAAAATGCCAGCAAATGCATTATTATAACTTTTGGGAAATCATATACCCCAGGGAACTACAACATTAACAATACGACCCTAAGATTTGACCCAGTTGTTTTGGGATTTGGGCTATTATGTGGACAGTGACCTAACTTTCAACCAAAATTGTCTATTGTTGCAAGAAAGTCTTTCTATAGTGCACATCTTATAAACAAAGGGTTTGTGTCTAGATCTAGGGATGTCATTTTTGTCTACTTTTATTCAGCCCTCAGTAGGCCAGTCATCTAATACAATACTGCCTTTGACATGCATCTGTCCAGACACAGTCAACAACTAGAACACCCACAGAGATTCCTTATAAAAGGATACAAGGCCTGAACAACATGTCCCGCATGGACCGACACAGAGCCCTGTCACCATACTAAGTTTCCTACAGATTGCTAAGAGGTGACCAGTGTCTGGCATACAAGTCATCCTCCAACCTATTACTGATGAATTTGCTGCACATCAGCAAGTCAAATGGCATTAGAAATACTGGGTATAGGGATCCACACCTCTTCAGCAATATCAACAGAATGGTTCGGAGGGACAGGTATATTTTGCAGAGGATGCTGCTGCTGTGGAACAGACTTCCCATCCACATAAAACAAAGAAACAGGTAATTTATGCCAGGACTACCCCCTGTACTACTAATGGACAGATGCTCCTCCTAAATAGGTTCATAGGTGATTACGAGGCTATTGACCCAAAGGTCCTTATAAGTCTAGCCATGTATACCCAATATAATACTAGAATATAAAAGGTTTTGCCTAAATTGGAGATCTTAGTTAGCAACAACTGCCCATATCTAGGAGGGTCATAGGTGAAATCCCTGGCAGGAATTTATGGTTTCCCATCCAGTCATCCAGGCTATGCTTAAACAAGGTCAAAGAGGGGCTCTGTTTGATGTGAATTGGAAGCCTATTCCAGAGGAGTGGCAACCTCTGAGAGACATATCTGTTTCTCCAGCAGGTCCTATTAATGTTGCAGGCCAGGTTAAAGTCCCTGGAGCAGGTGACCCTTGTCCCATTTGACTTGCGGATGTGGAGCATTTGTATTAGGTTTGGATCCAAGATTGCTCTGTAGGCCAGGTATATGTCTCCTCTAAGTAGTCTGTATGCTACTGAATACAGTGACGATGTCAGTCTGTCAGTGTATGACGTGCTGGAGTTCCTGAATTTTCTTGGTTGGAAATCAATGAGGTCTCTCAAGTTGCTGCAGGTGCTTGGTAAGGTACATACCAAAGGAAGCACTGTACTCAGTTATTGGTCTGATAAGGGTTGTATACAGAGGAGTTATGACCTCTTTCACTCTTCAGGGAATGCCTTTGCTAATGAGGTGGGCAATGTAGAATGCCTTTCTTACCATGGTCGACACATGGTGGTCAAAGCTTAGGTTACAGTCAACTTGCGTTCCCAAGTCTCTCACTACTGAGTTACTTAGGTTATTATTATTTATATGATAGTCTGCAGGGATATTGTTTTTACTGAAGGGGATGATAATGCATTTTTAGGACTGAGTTTTGAGTCCATGGCTTTTGTACCAATCATTGGTTTGTGTAAGCCCGTCTTGAAGTATATTGACAACTTTTGGGGATTCCATGATTGCAACTAATTTGCAGTCATCAGCAAACTTAGTCAGCCATAGCCCCTCTGTTTTGGCCTGAACTTCTGAGAAGTATATTCCAAATAGTGGGCCCAGCACTGACCCCTGTGGAACCCTACTGGTGACAGGTCTGTTGGTTGAGGTAAAGTCCCGAATTTTGACCGAGTGTGATTTGTTGTTGATCTACTTAGCAACCCACCTGATGACATAAGGGCTGATATTCAACTGGGAGAGTTTATGAATGATGCCCACATGTGGGATTGTGTCAAAGGCCTTGGCTAAGTCAAGGTAAGCTGTATGCACATATCTGCCTTCATCTATAGCTCCGGTGATGTTTTCGAAGAATTCCATGAGGTTTAACAGGCATGACCTGCCTTTGATAAAATCAAACTGTATCGGATCAAGGGTTTGGAGATCACCTATATCTTTATTTATAAGGTCCATGATGATTCGTTCCATGGCCTTACAGATAAGGCTGCTTAAGCTAATGGGCCTGTAATACCCAGGGTCTGTTGCTGTACCCCTTTATGAAGGGGGATGACAGTTGTTGTTTTGCATTCAGCAGGGACAAAACCAGTACTCAGGCTGTGGTTGAAGAGAGTACCTAATGGAGTTGCTAACTCATTTTTTAGACCATTTAAAACACAACCTGGGATGCCATCCAGTCTCATAGAGACTGTACTTTTGGCCTTGGAGAGAACATTAATGACTTGCTCTTTGGAGATGCAAGGTGGGGGAGATGTAGAGGGAATGCTTTGTGGAATGTTTGGAGAGAATAGAGGGATGAAATTTTCACCAAACCTGCCAGGTAACAGGTTAGTTATTTTCATAGGATCAGTGTGTGTGATGCCATCCACAGCTAGTTCAGCACATGTCTGGGTCCTACCTTTTAGGTTACGGATATAGCTGAAGAATGCCTTATGGTTATCCTTAGCTATGGTTGCTAATTTTTTTTGAAGTTGTCCTTAGAGGATTTTACAAGTTGTCTTATTTGTTTGTTCAACAGAGGAGGGTGTTCTTCTAGTGCTGGGACCTCTCTTTTTTATTCTTAGACAGAAACTTCTTCTTGTTGTTGTATAACTTTTTAATGCTAGATGTCTACCAGGGAGGCTTGTTTTTTTTTTTTTTTCTTGAGGAGAGGATCTTGTTTTGATCCTATCAGGTACAGCTGTGTCAATACATTTGTATAATTGTTTGTACAGGGCGTTAGTGTATACCTTAGTATAGTTGTCAATGCCATCTGTGGGGAGCTTGGAAGTTATTTATGTCATCCCTTAGGAAGCTAGAATTAGCTTTGGTGAAAATTTTTAGCCTGATTTCACCTAAGAGAGATTCAGGTATTATAACTACTTCAGATGAGACTGATTTGTGATCAGATTTAACCAGTGAGGGTCCTATACTTGTGGTGGTGCAATGGTCACCCATGTTTGAGAGGACCAGGTCAAGAATATTTGAGCCCCTTATGGTTGCATACTATTTGTTCCAGGACATTAGTGTTAACAAAGTCCGGGAACCTTTATGCTAGCTTATTGGTATAGGTTTTCCAGTCAATGGAGGGATAGTTAAAATCACCCATGGCTAGAATGTTTGGTTGTAATTGGATTGAAACAAGTAGGTCAAAATAAGCAGAGTGGATATTTTGGTTCATTGAAGGGGGTCTTACTCACAGTTAGTTGAACCTGGAGTAAGTCCATGGAGTTTTTCTGTCTAACCAGTCTAATGGTGTATTTATCTTTGATGAAAATAGATAATCCTCCTCCTTTGGTTCTCACACTTTCATTTTGCTGTTTGAAAGTGTGGAAGACATTGTAGCCTTGCAGGGATGGGGTGCTCTCTGTGGCCCTGAACCCAGTTTCTGTGACTGCACAGACATCAACATCCTCCAGGGAGAGGAGTGCTTCCAGATAGTGCAGTTTCTGATTTAAACTCCTAGCATTTAGCAGCATAACCCTTAATTTATATGCAAATTATATTTTCACATCAGAACTTTTGCTCTTGAGAACTTGCCTAAAAAAGGCACTATGGGGAGACAAGTGCCTTAGCCAGTAACTGAAAGCCTAGAGTTGACAGGTGAAGACCATCTATGGCACAGCAGGGTGGTCTATCAACCATGTCATCTCGGGCTGACATGAACTAGATCCTCTTAGAATGACACCAGAAACTAAGCTAATTGTTGACATCAATCATGTTTTCTTTATATTGTGGTATCATCCTAGGTGAGGGTAGAATGCTGCTGAAGGCTAGGGATATATCTGCCTGGGACACATATTCATTGAGCTCAATCATGTCTCTCTTCATATAGCCAGGTGAGGTACATCTCAAGTCATTTACATCAACATGAACTATGACAGAGTCATAACTGTACTTGTTGTTGAGAGACTTGAGTGCATATGTGATCTGATGGATTCTGGCACCCAATAGACAGCTGACAGTCACCTTCTCCTTGTCCAGCCTGGTGAGTGGGACATCTATGTGTCTCATAATGGAGTCACCTATGACTAAAAAATGTGGTTTAGATGTGCTTTGCTTAGGGGCTTATTTGGTGAGACACTGGTGCTTGTGTTTTTATGTGTCTTGAGTGTTATAGGTGCTGTATTATGTGTAGGGTATTTGTGTTTCAAAGGTCTTTGGTGTTTAGGTAGGTTTCTGGTGAGTAACTCCACATATGATGGTTTATGTTTTGAGTGCATGTGGTTTGAGTAGGAGGTGTAGTATGTGGGCTGACAACCTGTTCAGTATTACTGTGTGTAAGAGAGCAAGGATTCCAGATTCTTAGTGTAGATGCATCTCTCACAAATTGTACTTGGCTGATTTTGGAGTAGATGGCTGTCAGTGTAAATAAGATAGTTGCTATACTGCCTCAGGATACCCATGTTAATCAGGCCGGTAGGAGAAATGGAGGGAAACTGACCATCCATAATGCTAAGTTAAATCCTGTTTTCACAGTGGGGAGAGAAAATGGATGGGTGTGGTATAACTGGGTGCTCTAAATGGGATCAATACTAATGGGGGGGGGCTCGATGAAGGGTCTATACTAACAGTGGATGACTATGGAGAGTGTATCCTGTAAAGAATTTTAAAGTGGAGAGATTTGCTTATATGCAAACACAGGGAACCACATTTGTGCATCAAATTACCCTCCCAATGTAAAACCAGCTGACTTTGAGATGAAGTTCAGTAACAAATGCTTTCGAACAGAAGTAATAATTCCTGCAAAATCAGGAATCTTTGGAAACAAGTTCACTAACCTTGAGAAATGTTCGTAACACACAAACACTTTTCAAAACAGATGAAGTTTCTTTAACAAGTGCAAGCTGAAAAGCAGTGATAAATTCAAGAAAATAAATAAATGCAGCACAGAATTGGTAAATATCACTGAAACAGTTAGAGGAAGTTCAAAAAACATACTTATATCAGCTTTGTATTTCCAGATGGTTTTAGAAGCAATCCAAGCCCCATCCATGGGTATCCTCAAATTGTCTATGGTAAGATCCCAGTTACTCTCATTAGGGGTGATATATAATGACTGACCATAAGACAGGTAAGGTTAATCTGTAACCAAATGAGACATGTTATTTTCAACATAAAAAGGGAAACTGGCTAGGCTTAAAATGCCTGCAAGGGTAGTTAGCCTACGACTTACCTATGAACCTATGCCCATCCCATATAGCTACCAGAAAATAGCAGAATGATGAATTTAAAATAATTATTTTCCCGTCTGATCAAATAATAATTTAACATTTTTCACCCTGATGAATCTTGGAAATGATCTCCATGACTATGGAACCCTGCAATACATATAATAACTATTTATATATAAAGCTTTATAAGACATAATATTTATGGAAAACAAAGCAATCAGAAGTTCATGATAGCAGATTATGGCCCAGATTCCAAAATCATTTATGCTTGGTCCAAACTTTGCTTTGAACTTATAATAATAGTAATAATAATAATAATAATAAAATAATAATAATAATAATAATAATAATAATAATAATAATAATAATAATAATAATAATACACTACTGAAAATAGCGTACCAGAATGAATGCATGGTAAGTATGTGTTGCACTGCTTACAATGTTTAGAGGCCTCAAAGATGTGCTATGCAAAGCTTGGTCTGCACTGCATTTAAAGAAAACTTAACATGAAAACACCTACACATGAATGGTTGCATGTCCAGTAATGTATGTGAATAATACAAGTGGCATCGCAAAATATAATAAACAGATGGTAGGGAAGTCATTTTATGAAGTCTGGAATTTTCTCAGTGTTTTTGCAAAATATTTATGCACTTTTTTGATTGAATTTTCTACAGTTTTGTAGTATCCTTGCTTATGTTCACAAATATGTTGGCTGCAATTCTGAAAAAAAGCTCACATGTAACCTTTTGTGGTGTATGTAAATATATGAGCAAGTCTACCTGGTAAGGTTAAAGGGCAGCTTCTATTTTTAATATAATTATCATTGCTCCCGCTGTTCTCCTTCTGTGTTTGCTCACATTCATCCTGATCCAGGACTGGTGCATTAATGTTTTGCAGCTGTTTATATTCTAGTTTTGCTGCCAAAGTGACATATTCTGCTCATCATTTACCTGCTTTAAGTTGCATTTCAAGGCCCTGTTTTTTGAGTCCCCCCCCCACTGACACATTAAGTAAAAGTTTCTGAAATTATAACTTACCTGGGGTCAATGACCTGTAGCTCATAGGAGTAGAGCGCCAACATTGCCTATACTTGATTAGATCCTTTTCTAGCTAGCCTGTTTCTTCCAGCTTAAATTTTTCCCAATCTTCTCACACTTTTCCTGTTATGGTCATAAAAGGCTTTGTCTGTGGCCTCCAACCCTTATAGAAATCTAACTTCCAAAGTCCATCCCTCCTCCACTTTCATTGCTGCTGTATGTTGTATAAGCTATTCATGTACTCACAAACTGTTTTCCACAGAGCCATGATACTGAGTGCTCACCCAACAAACCAGTATTGCTCTTAAACCTCCTTTACTACATATTGTGTCCTACTTGGCACCCTTGCCACACTCTGAGAGGGTCCTGAATTAATTTAAATTAATTTTATTATTTTGCACTTCAGTTAACTGTTTTAAAGTACTACTACTTTATTTTTATTTGTTGGTTTTGCACTTTAAATCATTGTAAATGTCTCTAATACATGAAATTGCTCTGTTCAGGTAGTTTCTTTAAGTTATTTTGTGATAGCATTACACTTTCAAAAAATCTTTTTGTGTTTCTAATTAAGAGGACTGGGATAGTCCATTAGTGGCAGCACATGGTGGCATGGTCTATCTGAGTTGGGAAACACATAAGAAAGCTGCTGTAATTGTAGTTGTTTTATTGGACAAAGGACTAGAAGCCAGTTTTAAGTACCTCTGTAAATATTGAGCATTTCACTGCCACTGCCCATTGTGCATCAGTGGTTAGCAGTGCCCTGCATGGTTACATATGAAAACATCGAATGCTCATAACATCTAAACCCAAAACATCAAGACCATAACATCAGAACATCTAAAACTCATAACATCGAATCTCAAAACATTAAAAACTACAAAGCAACTATAAATAAGATCCCACACACTGTTTACTATGTTACCCCCCACAACCCCCGTAAATTAAATATACCAACTCCGAGATCACACTACAGTGGGGTTAGGGAATTAACTTTTTCCCCCACTGTAGTGCGATCTCAGAGTTGGTATATTTAATTTACGGGGGGGGTGTGGGGGTGCAGGGGGGCTTGTCCCACTGCAGAAACGTAGTAAACAGTGTGTGGGATGTTATTTATAGTTGCTTTGTAGTTTTCAATGTTTTGAGGTTCGATGTTATGAGTTTTAGATGTTTTGGTCTTGATGTTTTGGGTTTAGATGTTATGAGGAGTAGATATTTTCATATGTAAACCCCTGCATAGAAGTAGTCACCTAGAAACCAACATTTCCCTATAAAACCACCTCTCAAACTGCAGCAATAAATGGGTGAGTGTAGAGCAACTACTTTGCATGTTAGGTAGCACAGACCAGCTAGTTTGTACATTGAGGAGTACTGCCTCTTTAATTTAATATTATATAGCCTAGTCTAGTCTCTAATTCCAAAAGCACCATTAGTCAGCCCAATATTAAGCCATTGTGCACCAAACCATTGTAGCTCATGCAATAAAGGGCCCAACATCATGGATATGCACTCTTCCAATTTCTTTGCAGCCAGTTTGGTGGATATGGGTATATTGAGACAACATAACTATTGTCTAATGTTCATGACAAGCATTTTAATCCTCAAAGAAATAAATCCAGTATGCAAGAGATGTGTATGCACAATGTCTCCGGAGGCCAAACTCTCCTGTACAAGCACTCATAATAACAATCTGGTTGTCAAAAACACACACTCTATACCCACCACACATAGTACACAAACCATGCATAGACTTATTTATGCTGTGACACATGCAATCTTCCAAAGTCAGTTAGACCTCCCAGACATTCCCCTGCAAAAATAATCCTCAGCAAACCTGAAAACACTCAGCAGAAACAAGAGCTAACACTGCACATGATCCACACCTAGAAGAGCCTCAACTACCATGCTCATAAGGCAAGCCAATACAATACCCAGGACTCTAGTCATAGGGAACACCATTGTATGACATACTGATGCCGCACTAACCAGGTTGAACAAGGAGAAAGTAACAGTAAACTGCCTATCAAGGGGCAGGATCTGCCAAGTTACACATGCACTCAAGTTATTGCACTACAGATACTGGTATGATTCTGTCACATTCCATCTTGGTGTAAATGACCTGAGAAGTACATCCCTAGTCTCTATGAAGAGAGACAATATGGAGCTCTCAGACTATGTGTCAAAATCTGGTATGTGCCTAACAATGAGCAGCATTCTACCTTCACCAAGGATGATGCCACAACATGAACCGTAGATAACTGAGCTTAATAATTGGCTTAGCTTTTGGTGTCATTCTAGTGGGATGTAATATTTGTCAGCATGGGAGGACATGGTTAACAAACCACATTGCTTGGTCAAGGACTGTCTGTACCTGTCCCCACTAAGCTTTCAAATACTGGCTAAAATATTGTCCTCCCTATAGAGCTTCTTTATGCAACACCAAACTGACAAAAATCCTAACATATCAAAATATAACCAAAGAAATCTAAAGGTGCTACTGCTCAATGCCAGGAGTCTAAACAAGAATCTTCACTCCCTTCAAGCTCTCTTCACCGTGGACAATGTAGACCTCTGTGCAATTACTGAGACATGGTTTAAAGTTGCAGAAAGTACCCCAGCAGTAGAAGGCTTCTATGTTTTGCACACATTTAGACCAGCAACTGCACAGACAGAGACTAAAGATGGAGGGGTCTTGATCTACATCAGTAACAAGCATACTTCTAGATTGGTTAAAAAAGATGATGCACTGGAATTCTCCCACATCAAGTTTATTATACACAAAGTCCGATATCATATCCTAGCAAGCTACAGGTCACCTTCTATGTCTCATGAAACCCATAGCTTATACATAGACCTATTGGACACACTCAGCATTCAACCAAATACCATATGCATGGGGGGGAGCATTAATTGTTTCTCTATAAATTGGGAATCCAATATGACTCCAGATTTTCTGGTGCAGAGATCCCTAGACTTTGTAACCACAAGCACCCTGGACTACTTAGTGCATACGCCTATTAGAGGTGCAAACATACTATACCTGGTACTCACAAATATGGGAGAATGCTGCCCCCCCCCCACCTCATGGTGTGTTCTCTCTGGTAAGGTCAGACCAAGCAATCACATTTCTGTAACCCCAGCATATCCTGTAACCATTAGAAACTACTCCAAGGCAAGCTTCCTAATTATTAAGTGAAAACCAGCCATACTTTCAAGCCCCTCAAACCCAGGTAACATAGCCTAGTAACCATGTCAATAACTGCATAGAGACTGCTGTGCCTACCAGACGTAAGCTCAAAGCTAACTCAAAAAAGAAATTACCCTTGTGGAATCCAAAATTAAGCAGGTTGTATAACAAAAGAAAAAAATGTCATAGCTAAAATTAGGAAGTCTAACACCAAAAAGAGATAAAAGCTCTCTTGTTAAACTGAATAGAAAACTAAAAGGACTAATTAAGTCCAACAAAACTACTTTTGAGGTAAATATAGCATCCCAGACTGAGGCCAACTATAAGACCTTCTCTATCTATATCTGGAATCTCAATGGCAGCACACAACAGTGTTTCAAACAGTAAGTAAATGACGCCACACTCATGGGACCAGGAGATAAAGCAAATCTTCTGGATGACAAATTCAGCTCCAACTTTACCCCCTTCTCACTCCCAGCTTACCACTGGAAATAAGATCTTCAACTATCAGTAAGGAGAAGGTCTTAGATATGATCTCCAAGGCCATGAATAGAGCTTTGATGGGCCTTGATAATATCCCTGGATGCCTCCTAAGCAGCCTGAAATGTAACCAGGGCCAGTGGTTCCTCTTTTCAACCATAGCCTCCACAAAAGCTTTGTGCCCTGTGAATGAAAGACTGCAGTGGTCATCCCTCTGCACAAGGGTGTGTTAACAATGGACCCTGAGAACTACAGGCTTATTAATCTCACAAGTCTCACATGCAAAGCCATGGAAAGAATTGTCATGGAAATGATTAATAATGACATAGGAAATGTTTAGATATTGGGCCCAACCCAGACTGGTTTCATCAAAGTCAGGTCATGAATACTCATCCTGGTGGACTTCTTTGAGAAGATCACCAAGGCAATGGATGAAAGCAAAATGGTGCATACCACTTACCTTCACCTAGCTAAGGCTTAGGCATTGTAAACAAACTCATAGTATTAGGCATAAGCCTCTGTGTAACTCACTGGATAGCCAACTGGTTCACAGATAGAACCCAGGATATTTGGATTGGAGAGATCACCTCCACAAAGAGGCTGGTCACCAGTGGAATTCCCAGAGGCTCTATGCTACGTCTGCTGTACTTTGGCATCTATTTTTCAGAAGTCAAGGCCAATGTCAAGGGTCTCTGGCTTACCAAGTTTGCAGATGATTGCAAGCTAGCAACAATCATAGCCCCCTCCCCATCAGATGCTAACATCTTACAGGAAGGTCTATCATAGGCAAATTACTGGTGCCAAGACAACAGCTTAAAACTTAATGCCAAGAAATGCATAATAGTACTTTTTGGGACATTGACTACCTCATCCACAAAACATCCCTAAAAGTAGAAACAGTGGTCAGCGATTTGGGGACTCATGTAGATAGCAGCCTGGCTTTCAACTAACATTTATCTAAGGTTGTAAGAACATCATCCTATGTCACCCAGCTTAGACGTAAGAACATGACATCTAAGTTCAAGGAAATCATTATACTCTTGTATGTAGCCATCATCAAACCCATGATTGAGTATAATGCCCCCTTCTATATATACCTGACCAGGCACATGCAACAGTTGGAATGCCCACAGATGTCCTTCACAAAAACAACCCAAGGAGTAAACAAAATGTCTTATGCAGATCGCCTCAAAACCTTATCTCTATAGTCTGCTTCCTGTGGACTTCTGAGAGGTGATTTATGCCTGACATACAAGGCATCCTTGGATTCTGCTCTGATGGACATTTTGCATATCAGCAAAATGAACAGCACCAGAGCCACTAGATCTATGGATTTCAGTTTTGCTAACAACTTAAATAGAACATGTTTGAGGGACAGGTATGCATCCCAGAGAATCTCCATTTTCTAGAATAGACTTCCCATCTATATGAAGGAGAGCCCTTTCCTAACCTTATTCAAGAGCAATATAAAACTACAAACAAAACCACGTAGTTTTAACTGTACTATCAAACACACAATAACTACTGTGGATTTTAATAAATACAACTTTTAATTTTTGAGCCCTTATTCAAGAGCAACCTGGACCAGTGGATGGGAAATTGGAAATTCACCACGGCCTGACACCTGTGTCTTTGATGGACTGAGGAAGACATTAAATCATGTGTCAACTAACATATACCCCTTAAAATAACCTCTAAGGCACAATACCTTGTGGGATATATTTGGGTTGAATGGCTAGACTTATAAAGTTCCCAGTAGTCATAAGTCTAGTATGCATCTATGAGCCTAAATATGTACACACATAGACACAAACACTGACACACACACACACACACACACACACACACACACACACACACACACACACACACACACACACACACACACACACACACACACACACACACACACTCACAGAGAAACAACATCAATTATCTTTCATCCACTCTTAGCATTGTATATGTGCACGTTTACCCAGCAGGCTCCCTAGTGGTTGATTTTATAAAAGCCCTAGTTCATGTATTAATAATAAAACATAGAATACCTGCAATGAATTATGGTCCTTCCTGTTTCTTCACCAATGCCAGCCCTTTAAATGATCTTGTCTATTGCCAATCCTTTAATTATATTCCACCATTATATTGTTTAACTCTATACTATCAGAGGATGAAGGCCTTAAAAATTCATTCTACTCTTGCTGTATTTCAGTATGCACCATAACTAGATAATGTGATTCATTATCACTGAATGTTTCAGAGACCCATTATACAGCAAATATTCTATCTACAGGTTTAAGGCAATGAATTGTTGTTTTAGTGGAAACTCCAGACTGCCAAGCACAATATATACAACAACTGTGGCTCTCAGTCAGCTTTGTGACCTTCTTCTTCTTCCTAACACCCTTCACTCCTATGTAGGAATGCCTTTTTCCAGACTTCCTGTGCAACAAGTGAAACCTGATACAGGGGATCCTGACACTTTAAAAAAAGTAAGCTGTTACTCAAATACAACAGAGCCGATTCCAAACTATCTAGTACATCTTTAAAAGCATTTTTGTATGAGCGCTTCACATCTCTGAACATCACTGCTACTTTTTGTACTAACTCCAAGATCACTGTACTTAATGGCAGGGTAAACACTCTGAGATACTACACCCTTACAGAAAGTAAACATTCGTCCATATTTACACTTGCAGTACTGCTGTTCCTGGGATTGCTGTTGTAGCCTTAAGAAGCTCATCAAACACCCCTTATCCACACGTCAGAGTAGTGATTACCTTTTAGCGGACAAGTATTTTGCTTAATTCTATTGGAATCTGCTCCAATTTCTGACAAATATTCCATCTGTTTGGCTATGTTATTATTCTAATAACTGCTTCCTGTATAGTTAAGATGACCTACTACTTTATATCTTGTTCGCTGCACTCTGCATTCTTTGTTATAGATGACAGACTGCTGTTGTGGCAATTGCCTTTATCAAGCTGATAAGCTAAGTCCACAGTAACATTTACAGCTTTAAGTGTGCTGAGTATTTTTAGGAAGTGCAATGGCTTTTCCTATTTACATACCTGCTTCAAGTTGGCAGCCATAACTGAGACGCTCTGTAACTGTGCATTCCTGCTCTCTGTTTTTTGTTTCTTTTTTTATAGCTGATGGAATACTGCTGTGACAATTGCCCTCATCAGGGTTCAGGGTAATAAGCTAAATTCTCCAGCCTTAAATGTGACTAGTTGAACATCAGTTGTTGTTGTGTCTTTCGGCTTTTCCCGGTTAGGGGTCACCACAGCGGAACTCCGGTCCGCTAATGATTGGCAGTAGATTTTTACATGCCGAGTTGCACATCAGTAAAAAGTTCAAAAACTGTTACTCCTCAAATAGGCATTAGAAACAAAGAGCCATGAGGCTGAAACAGCCATTAATCCATGTAGATGGATGATATCAAGATACATTATTGTATAACTGCGCACTACCTATAACTCTAGCAGTCAGAACAGAGGACTAAAGCTCTGACCTGTTAATGACCTGCTTCTTGTGCCAAGGGCAGAGGGTTTGAATCTTTCAACCTGCATACTGGACTTAGTATTTAAGAAGTGTTTTGCTTAGCATTGTAGTATATGTTTTACTCGGAAATCACTTGGCGTGTTTAAATGTATCATTCGGTAACATTTGAAGAAATGTCTGGTGTCATATTAGTGAGCCTTTTCCTCTTGTTTTCATTGTGGTGCTCATCCTCCAGCACTTTTCCTCAGTTGTGCTGTAAGTTTTTTGCTATCAAAGATGGACACCAGTGTAGAAGATTAAGTTTCCCTAATTATATTAATCTTATTTATGGGTTATAAAATAATTCATAACTATCTCATGGCTGTTTAGACACTGTTGATATTAATGTTTTTAAGACACAATGTTGCTTATAACAGTGGCATCTTTCCATGTGGAAGGAATTATTTTTTTCCATTTAAAACCGAATAAGGAAAATATTGAATACATTAATGATATAAAACGGTTTACTATCGAATTGTCGATCCTGTTTTGTGCGACTCGCATTGCCCGAATGCGGAACTGTGAACGTCACAACACCGACTCCCAGATGTGCGAACGGCAAAACCTCGCCCCCATCCGACCCATGGTAGCATGGGTGTGGAGGTGTTGCACGGCCGGTAATGTCGATCGTCGGTGTTTTCGCGGTTTCGATTCGCTAGCGAAATGTTTTCGGTGTTTCGGTTCGCGCAAACGCGTCGATGGGGTCGCCGTTCGCACGGAGTGCATTCGCACATTTGATAGTAAACCATATAAAACACATTCCTACTGGAATTTATCGTTGTGCTCTAACTTTATGCAGTTTATTGTGTTTCATGATGTAAGTGATACCTTTGTGGGGCAAACAAAGCATGTAAAACATGTATTTAGGAGCATACCGATTGTTTTATAATTTAAACCCTGTAAGAATCGATGTCTATGTTTTTATATTATGGAAACACCGGTGATAATTTTGTGCATTAGTTTGTCACTGTTTTTGAAAAGACAAATTATTTAGAATTTAATTTGATGTATGAAATTTAAAGTATTGTCTAATGTGGCACTTCATGTTGTCAGAATTACTCAAGTTTAGTCTACATCCTTTAAGGTCAAAGGTAATGGAGGAGCTTAATCTATGAATACACATTGGTGATTTTGAAATGATGAAGAGATCTGCCCTCAAGTACTTCTTGCACACATAAGCTGTTTGCTCTAGATTTGCATTTTTTTTTCTCAGTTTTGGAAAAGACTCCCACTTCATGTCAAACAAAGCACCTCAGTCACCATCTCCAAATGCAATCTGGATGATCGGATGGGTAACCGTAAATTCACCCTGAGGGTTCCACTTGTATCCCTCTTGGATACTGGCATTAGGTGCTGATCTTGGAAAAAAAAGGGTAGAACTTGGCTAGGCTTGTAAGGGTCCTAGGGCCATTAGCCTAGTAACTTCCTGTGATCCTATGATCCTATGATCCATGTGGCCTTCAGCAAGTCACTTAATGGTCTCCTGGACTACATGCCTAGTAACCTGCTCTGAACATTGTACAGTGGAAAGTAAAAGCCTAGATCACTATATTTCAGCTACCTGCAATAAGTGTGGTTATCAATTCACTTTTTTCCCCAATATTTTTATTGTAGTTATGCAAAAATACACATAGATAATAATATGATAGCGCATTCATTGTTAAATATGAACAATAATTTAAAGAAATCAAATATCAACTACAGAAACTACTTGCAATATATACAGCATGCCTGTAATAAGATAGTTACCACTTGCATGCATTTATTTCTTAGCAAATGTAAGTCATTATTAAAAAAAAAAACAATTTAAACATGCCATTGTTAGACAATTGATCAGTTAGTTTTACTGCTTATATCTCTATGTTCAGTTGCTCCTGTATTGCTAACTATGAAAAAAGTACAGTGGAAAGCTAGACCATTGTGTTTCAGCTGTCAGCAATATGTGTGGTTACCTCTTTATTGTTACTGCTTAAATCCCATACTTTAGTTATTCCTATATAACATTCTACATATCACAGTTATTTCTGTAATGATGAATAGCTATTGAGTTTTAGATTGGGAATTAGCTGAGTATATGGTAGTTATAACTTGCACTTTTGCATTAATGTGTTCAAGGTAGGACTGTTTTGCTAATTAGACCTTTAATTTCTCAGAGTGAAATATTTTTGATTCTAATGAAACAATAACTGTTTCATTTTAAAAAGTGATATACATTTTAAATGTAATTCATTCATTCATTTTTTTTAATTCATACACAATGAGAAATGTGTTTTCTTACTGTGTTGTTTTACTTTAGCAGCTAATAGAGAATTTAACTTATGTTTATCTTTTTATCAAATGCTTGTAATAATATGTTTACATATATATGTGGTTTGCTATCAAAATGTGGAATGGCACTTATGCAAAACTGGGAAGGCCAAATGCTTGTTTTCCAGTTTCAGTAATGCTGATCTGGAAATGTTCAAATCCTCATTAGCAAATTGTTGTGTGCATTCGCTAATATGGGATCGACGTTGATAACAGATCACACTACAGTGGGGAATGGGAAACCTACCCTTTTCCTCACTGTAGTGTGATCTTTGAGTTGGAATATATCATTTGCAGGGGGTGTGGGGGGTGCAGACGGGCTGCCCCCCTGCAAAAATATTACAGGTAATACAGAATTTCGACACTGCAAATTACGGTGTTGGAATGTTGATTATGCGGTTACCATTTCCAACATTTTGGTACTTTTGTATTACCAAATTCAGATAATAAATTTGATCAAAAAGTGGAAAATTGTTTTGTTTTTCCATATTTTGATAGTAAACCTTATCTATCTATCTATATCTATCTATCTATATATATATATATATATATATATATATATATATATATAAACATATAAATATATATATATATATATATATATATATATATATATATATATATATGTATATATATATAAATATATATCTATATCTATATAGATATATATATATATATATATATATATATATATATATATATATATATATATGGGTCCCAGTTGTATCGTCAAAAGTACAGTTCATCAAACCATACTTTGTCGAACTTACTTTAGCGAAACTGCATTTTGTCAAAAATGCACTTTCGCTAAAGAAAAAAATAACATGCAGTTTGCATGTAACGTTAGTTGTACATCAACGTATACTGTGTAGTGTGTTATTTTTTTTTTTATTTACTTTTCATTTTTTTTGTTCTGTGAAAGTGCATTTTCAATAGAATACACTTTCGCGGAAGTGAGTTAATATATATATATATATATATATATATATATATATATATATGTGTGTGTGTGTGTGTGTGTGTGTGTGTGTGTGTGTGTGTGTATAGTGTTGATATTGCTTTATAGTGTAATTGTGGTGCACTTCTATTTGGTTGAGACGAAAACTATTTGCAAACAATTTGATTTGTTCTAATTAAGGCATTTCTTCCAAGTACAATAACATTTTAGCTAATGGATGGACGAATTCAGTCTTTGCTGCAATTGACATACTGAAATCTAAATGCTTATTACAGTGAGTTGAAATTCTTTTGCTATTTATAAATAAGGAATTCTGGGCTAATACTCAATGGGTGCACTGGGAAAGGATATCACATTTAAAACTGTACTTGATAGTGAAAGGCTATTGGAATCGACTGACAGCATAACCCAGAAATGTATTTACTGTCTTAATGCCTATATACAAAAATGGATAAAAAATATGCAGCAACTGAAGAATTATTTCATAAAGCTTATTGTTCAAGACAGTGAAACAGATTCTGTAATGTCTCCTATGGAGAATATTGCAAGGGAAATAATCTTCAGTGGAACAAATACTTAATATTAACCATTCTGATAAAGTACATTTATATCAAAGAAGATTTGAGACTGTATTACACTGCCTTTCTGATACTATCTGCTAAGTGTTTTATGGCTTTGAAACCTGCCAAATCACTTTATGTTTTTTTCCCTGTAACCAGTGGGACATGGAGCAGGTAAAGCTCCATGCACTACAAAGAATTACGATTGTGTCACCGATCATAACCTTAAGTTATGTGTTCTTGAAGGGGACTCTTGAGCTTCACTGTCAAGGTGAATTCCTTGGCATTCATGTCTCGAACACATAATAAGCAGGTTATGATTGGCAACCTGATCATAATCCTATATACTATATATAATATTATATAATAATATTATATAACATAATGTTATATAACAATATAGCAATCATTAAAAAACATGGTTAAACTCTCCCTTAGCATATCAAATAGACTAAGATTGAAAAAGTACTTTCTGATGTTAACTTAAAAAGAGATTAACATGAAGTTATGAGTACTTCAAATACAGTAATGGTAGTTAGTTTTGCAAGAACAGCTGGAAAAGAGTAGTTAGATGTTTGTCTGGTGCCAGAGTCAGAGATTTAAAAAATCTACTTTTCAAAAAAATAATAGCATATATAAGTGTAAACGATGCACATCTAAAACATTATTTAGATGTAGAATGAGAAACTCATGATTTCATACTAGCCAAAGCAAAACTACCACCACCTTCTTACAGCAGCAGAGTCCAACAAAAATAAAAGCAAATCATCCAAGAACACTGATGGACCCAAGGAAGGCACGACTCTCCAGGTTAAAAGCTTAATTTATTGTAAGTCATAAGTGCTTTTGCAGCTACTGCTGCTTCATCAGATAACTAACACATTAAACCAAAACTGGCTTTTAAATAGAAAAGTAAAACAGTATTCATAGGTTTTTCATAGATTCATAGGTCAGTACTCAGCTAACTGCCCTTGTGAGCCATTTTAAGCCTAGCCAATTATCTCTTGTGAGACTCAAACCCTGCACCTTGTGTTCTTAACCATTAGGCCATCCTCCACATTTAGTCATGTGACTACAAAATTTAAAGAAATACAGCTAAAATATATGCTATTTAAACAGCACATAAAAACATGTACATATAAATGCAACATAAAAACTGTATAAAAATTCTATGTAAAACTTCCTATAAGCAGGTGAAAAAATAATGATGCAACTAACAGGAAAACAAACATATATAATTGCAGATGCAAAGGCAAATACTCTCATCTGGCTAGTGGTCTTGACTTCAGTTTAGGTTTAATGGGTACAAACTCATTCAACCCATGCCCAAAATCTCCCCTCAGCCTGATAATCCACTTAGCTTCCATCTCTTCAGTTTGATTCCTTATATCACTATGAGCAAATCATCAATGAACCTTCTATAACATACTACTTGTTGTTTATAGGGTCCATTAAAATATATATTTGTCCTCCCATATGGCCATAATGGAACTGGTGTAGCTATTGGCACAAGATGTGCCCATATCTACGCCATTCCACTGCCAAAACATTCTTTCATTAAACATATATATAGGAAAGACTGATAGGGCTTTAAGGGAAAGAATAAAGGAGCATGTTTATTATATACAAAAGGGAAGGACAACTAGTGCTTTGTCAAAACCTGTACTGGCCACTGATTCTAGGCACACATTTAAATTTCTTGTTATTGGTAGAGTCTTTGGGTATTGATGAAGCTAATCTATGTATAGGTACATAGCTCACTACTGTAGCCTTTGGTTTATCTTCATTTTTTCCCTTTTCTTGTTCCTTTTCTTGTTCTATGAGATC
Organism: Protopterus annectens; assembly: GCF_019279795.1. Lineage (NCBI taxonomy): Eukaryota > Metazoa > Chordata > Ceratodontiformes > Protopteridae > Protopterus > Protopterus annectens. The sequence continues at coordinate 337,179,852 of NC_056731.1, read as the reverse complement.
CCCCCCCCCTTCTGCAACTTCTGGCATCTACTCTGAATAATACCTATTACTTCTTTCCCATATATTTTTCTCTTTTATTTCTACCATATTGTAAACTCCATTTTCATTTTATTTCTTCTGAAGAAATTTCTATGTTCCCCAATAACTCTTGAATCATTTCCACTACCCATGCCTTAAATTTCTTTTTTTTTTTTAACAAATAAGTAGGAAAGAGTCACTGTGTCAATTTTACTTCATTGCCTTGCAATATTTATTTTAGTCATTATTGGTGCATGATGTAAAAAAGTTATTAAATGTGTTTCAAAGCTTTCAGTTAAGGATCCATGCCACTGTACAATCTCTATCCAGTCTAGCCCTGTGTTTTGTACCTTATGGAATAATATGTAAATTCTGTCTGATATCCTGCTTGTAAATTCACATGCTCCATTCCAATTATCTTCATAGATTTCTTCAGGATTTACCCTGTTTTGTTATAAATTTCCTTCTAGGTCTCCTAATACATCCTCACTATTGAAAATCAGGTTCCAGTCCCCACCCATAAACAATATTGTCCACTGAAAGATAACTATTTCTTATTGAGTTCTCTTATGCTCCATAATAGTTGGTTTTAGTTGGAATATAAATACATGCAAGTATAATTCTCCTTCTCTGCCAATAACTCCCGATTACCACAGTTCTATCACTACTGCCTTTCCTCTCTTTTTCTTCCACAGTTGCAGTTACTGCCACAGTCAGTATAGTTAACCCCCTTAGACTTTGTCCCTAATACTCTGTGGAATATCCATTCTGAACTTCTTTTTTTTACAAATGCCCATGCTGATATCTATCCAAATGTGTCTTCTTTAACATTATTTGCACTCTACTCTTCTTATTATAATTTAATACTCTACTTTTTGTCTATATCTGCAATGCCATTGACATTCCATGATAAAAATTGCTCATGATGTTTCTTACAGAAATGCCTCAGAACATATTCTACAGTCATTTCTTGATTACCTGCCTGCAACTGCAAACTCACCATCTTCAGCTGCTAGCTCATTTTGATAAACAAGCAAACAAAAAAAAAACAGCTAACAGCTTTACTGATGCAAGGATAGCTCTTTTTAAATACCAGAAAAATGCCATTTATTATGTTTTCCATTTTCTAGACTGCTTCTTAGAAAAGAATTGCCCTCTTTGCAACATAAATTAAGAACATTAATATATACTTCCACCTGTATAAAAAAAATGGAGAAAATATTATATTTTAATACACTTGATAAGCATACTTTACTTCTTTGCCTAGCCTAAGATCACAGCATTAGATTGCTTTTATCCAGCCTTTACCTTGTCACAGTAAAAACATTGTGTATATTACAGTCAAGGAAAAGTATGTTCTTTCTTTAATATCTCTCTTTAATATCAGTATCATAAAAAACTGTCAGGCTCCCTATCACACATTAAAATGCATCTGCATAGCATACTGAGCTACTTTACAACACAGCATGCAGTTTACTTCAAGAATTTTAATAAGTGCATTTTACTAAGACGATAGTAATAAAACCATTTCTGTTACTTACATTTACATCTTCACTTCCTTCATTGTCCTACTAAGCATTAATAATAATGTGGTAATTATGCTTTAGCGTTCTCCCACCAGTTTGGTATATTCAACAAATATTCAATTTTTAGGCACTCCTTAGGGAAGCGCAGTTGCCATGTCCAAATTGTATGGAAATGATACTTTATTATTCTTCCATTTATATCCTGCCTTCACATTATTGCTTGTCTTTTTCCTCATTTCCTGACCACCCAACACTGGTGTCTGGTTCAAGCCCAAAGCACTCTTGATTTTTCTTGTTGACTTCTGTGCTTCATTACTGTTATTCAATCATTTTCCTGTGGAACAATGGAAAAGGTTTCACTGGCAAGATCTGTCGATGTGCTTTGCTATTATTGTCAGTACAATGAGAGGCAGAATCCCTTTCTTCTTGATGACTCACTCTTTGCTGGGCTAAACTTGTATTTCCTCCTTAGCCTATTTTGCATCCAAAAATGTCTTTGATCCTCCAGGAAAAAAATATTCTGTATACAGCTACATATTGTAACTTAAATCTCCTACCTGCCTCTTGATGCCCCCTGATACAGTAATATTCATTTTCCACAAACACTCTGGTGTCCCCAGTTGTTAATGTTTTTCCTTTCTGTCATGGTTTTGTAAAGAGCAGTTCTTTCTGCTGATATTAGTACTTCTTTACTTCTATATGTCTTGGCTTCTTTCTCATTGCCAGATTTGGAGCATACACAATTGTATGCCCTAGCAAGTAAAAATCTTGCTGTAGAATGCCAGTCTAGTTGCTTATTTATTTGCTTATTTATGCCTTCATAAAATTAATACAATCTATTCCTTCTAATTTTTCTCTAATTCTACTATTTTTGAAACAGCTCTATTTGAGAAGTCTCATATTTATTCATTCTTTCCTTCTTTTCAGACTCATATTGGAAAACACCACAAACTTAAACCAGTAAAACAATGAAGCCGGGGGTGGAATAAAAATGATATGACACACTTTATTGAGAAAAAAATAATAAAAAAAAAATACAGGTTGGGTGCTTTTGTCCAAACATAAGTACTTCTTCAGAACACCAACTGTTCAAAAAATCACTCCTTTATACACTTGAGAGTCACATAATAATTTAATTAATTAATTAAAACCAATTAACTCATCAGCCCTAAACTAACATACTAGCACTTATGGGAAAAGTTAACAATACCATTGCAACACGTTAAACAACATAACAGTAAACAAAAAAGTTTGTGATTAAAATCATAAAAAAGCTAATTTTAGCCTTAAAACACAACCTATCGAAATCATATAATTCAAACCAGAAAACATAGCAGCATTAGTCCTAAGTCACCATTTTAGTTCCTTATATTCCAGGACATCATCCCCTAGAGCCTGTATAGGGCATTATGCTCATCCCTGTTCCTTATGTCATATAAATGATGGTATACTCTCACCCTCAATGGTTGGGCAGTCTTTCCAATATGGAAACAGTCACAATGTTGACATTGGGTGACATATATAACCCCAGTGATTGAACAATAGTATATTTGGACAACCTAACAGTCCCAAAACCATAAATGACAAAAAAAGCCCTCTAAAATGTACCTACACTGATTATAATGGCCACACCTGACCATTTTGCCAAAGCCAGCACCAGAGCCATTCACCTCTAAAAGATTTTTTAAAACACATGTCATTTTATACACAATTCTAGGAGCTTGTACTATTGTTTTCAGGTGCTCATGGCTGAGGGAGAAAATACTCCACTGCCTTTGTATAATACCTTTAATGTTGTTAAAATCAATGGCAAAAGACAAAACCAAAGGTCTATTAAATTCTCCCTTTATCACTTCAGGGTTTGCTCATCCCATTTCAAAATCCTGGCCATTACCCAATAAAGGGTAGAAGACACCATTGCTCCTTTTCATTCTCACCTCTTGTATTATATCCTTCAAGAATACAGGGGAATAGCCTCTGCTCTTGAACTTAGATTCTAACTTCAAACATTCAGTATTAAATTGCTCATCCTTAGACACCAATATATCAGAGCCTGACACAGTGACCCTTCACCAATGACTTTTTCTGATGAAGGGGATGCCAACTGGTGAAATGCAATCAATTGTTAGAATAAGTGGGCTTCCTGAACATCAAAGATTCAAAGCATTTTCCCATTGTATATTTTATGATAGAAATATTTAAATAATCAACATGATCATGGGAGAAGTTCAAAGTAAAACTCAAAAAAAATCAGTAGTGGTATGCAAATATTGAAAAAAATCCTGCAACCTCTCAACTGTGTCAGTCCAAAAACTCACAATGTCATCCAAAAAATGTCCATAAACCAGTGGTGCACAACCTTTTTGTGGGGAGGGCCACTACACAAATTCTTAATGCATCTGCAGGCCACGTCAAAACATAGTAAGTCATTACGAGTTAACAATAGGTACAGGTGACTGGCATTTTTACTTAACACAGCAGTTATGAAATTGCCTGTTTTCTACACCAACTTTGCATTTAACTTTATTCTGGCTTGCAGCCATGACTTATTACAAACTCTTGCAGAAAGTTACTAATGTTTACGGACTACAAGTTATAAACAACAAAGAATAGTTACTTCTGTGGCTAAAATTAGAGGTGTGCGCAACTGCAGTCAATCAGGTAAGTAAGCATGTGCTGGAAAGTTTGCATGACTGGAGTAAGGCATAGCATTTTTTCACTTTTTTTTTTAATTTTTGGTTACTCTCTGGGGTGTTGTGTCAAGGGCCAGATTTGGCCCCGGGGACAGACTCTGTGCACCACTTCTGTAAAGGGACCAACACTCACTATAAGCACAAGAAAACACATACCTAGTCTCCCAATGGGCCATAATAAGGTTAGCAAAAGTGGAGGCACAAGCATCCCCCATGGCAATGCCTTGGCACTGGTTAAACAACTGCCCCTTAAAACTAATAAAATTATTCTTTAACACAGTTTCCATTAATTTACATAATGCATCAATTTTATTGTGATCAAAACTCATATTGAAGCAAAGATCTTTGTAAAACCATTCCAAGTCTAGTTAGTGAGGGATAACAGAATATAAGTCATTCACGTCAATTGTTACAAAGATTAAATCATCATCATATAAGTTGTCAGTAACTCTCCTAAGAAATTCCCAGGAGTCCTTGAAACAATTATTTATAGCCTTAACAACTTCCTTGAGTTGCTGGTCCATAAAACATGCTATATTTAAAATCTTAGAAGCTTTGGCATCATCTATAGGTCGAGGGGGCAGATTAACTCTTGTGGATTTTAGGAATACTGAAAATAGTGGGTGTTTAAGGATGTGACACTACCAAAAAATTGTATTCTGTACCACTGTTTTCCAATTGAACATCCACTCTCTTATATGCTATATTTATTTGATTTATTGAAGCTTCCTCATAGGTGTCACTAAACAGCAGACAACATCTTTTCAATACAATAATTCATGTTCATAACAACAAGGCCTCCAACTTTATTCAGTTTCATGAGCCTAACTTGTTTACTGCTAATAACATTTCTCAATAATTTCTCTTTAAATTACTAGATGTCATTTTGCTCATACCAAAGCTGAAAACCAAACTGCTTTTGCTGAACAGTGGTTGGACTGTTCCCCACCAGTGTTTTTTATTCTCTTTTTCTAGTTTATTTTATTTAACTTTCTTCATATTTTTTCTTTGCTGACATCCAAGCAGTGTGGTGATTAGCCAGTAACTGACTTTTACCCATATTGATACATTTTACTTGGTATTTTTCCAATGTTTTTGTTTTCAGATGGGGAGAGCTCTAATCAACCTATTAATCAATATATAACCATTGTGGAAGTACAACCACAGGTTTTATTTTGACAACTTTCAAAATTAGGACCACCTAGAAGTCATTAGTCCCTTGTATTGTAATCATATTAGATGAAAACTGGAGTTTGAATCTTCCTAAACATCCTCAGATTTGAGACTCATAAAAAATAAAAATAATTCACTAACTAATTACTAAAATGATAGTGGGTATAGAAAATTTGACTGTTATGAACAGACTATGAAACTCATTTTCATTTTCCAGTAGACATCTATGAGGTGATTTGATTTTGGTTTACAAAATCTTTGAGGGCAAGTATATATTTGAGTGTCTAGGTCTAAATTTAAAAGCATAAAATATTCTGGGTCTATATTAGATCAGCAAATGCTTAAAGAAGTGAACGCTGATTGAGCGACCTTATTTTAGCGAATGTTCAAAATATCAAAGCAACAGAAACCCAAATTTTTTCCTAGGGAAAGAATTTGGTTGTCCGTTTCTGTTGCTTCGATATTTTCAGTGATGTGGTGGAAAGTTACAGTTCGGATTCAGGTAAATGTGCGGTTGTGTGGATGTGAGTGTTGGGGTGGATTAGATGAATTAGGGTTAGGGCTCGGGTTAGGTATGTGTGCGATTGTGTGGACGTGAGGGTTAGGATGGGTTTAGGTGAGTTAGGGTTAGGGAGCGGGCGAGGTGAGTGTGCGATAGTGACGGACCTTAGGGTTAGGGTTTGGGTTAAGGTAAGTGGATAGTTAGTGGTGTGTGCATAGTTTAGTGTAGGGTTAGGTGTCAGATTTTAGGTGTATGTGTGTGGATTTCTGTTTGTTTGGTTTGCTTGTGTTGTGTGCATGTGTTTTGGATCAGTGATTTTTTTCCCTAGGAAAAAAATTGCTGAACTGACAGTTCAAGATTGTAAGCTTTTGCTTATATAAGGTCGATCAATCAGCGTTCACTTTTTTTAAGCATTCGCTGATCTATTATAGACCCAATATTTTGACTTGAATTGCTTTTCAAGATTAGAAATAAGTCAACAAGATGATCAATTGGTTCTTAACCATAGTGATGGACACTAGAAAACTTTGCAGATGATACTAAAATCAGAAGCAATATTAGCATCAATCAAGTACAGTACAGAGTTGATTATCTGAATGTCGATTATCTGAAATGTCAGTTGTTCGAACGCAACCTTCCAAAGTTTTCAGGTAGGAAAAATCACAAAGTCTGAATATGTAAAGATTATACATATTCATTTGTGCATGTTTTTTGAGCTTGTAGCTGCTTGTGTGTGAAAAATATTCTTTATTACCCATTGGAATCACTGAATGGTTGAAAAGTGTATTCCTTGCATGCAGAAAAATAAGATTTTAGAAGTTTTTTTTCCAGTTAAATGTATGTTTGATTATCCAAACAGTTTGATTATCTGAACTTCCCTAAGTCCCAATTAGTTCAGATAATTGACTCCCTACCATAAATGTAGAGAATTTATTGTTTTTTTTTTTGCTACATGAAGTGGGTAAATGAACTGATCCAGGGACCCCTTTCAGCAAAAACCTGGGCCATAAAGGCAAAGACAACAATCAAACATGACATATTGAAAAGTCAAATAACAAAACTATTTAGAAAAGTGATATAATACATTAAATCCATGAATAAAGAATGTAGTATAGCATATATAACTACCTCTATTTGCACATAAATCTTTGACCTGCTGAGGGGTAATGATGTGTAAACAGCAAATATTGTAAATAATAACAAATGAAATTCAACCACAAAAATACCTGTAAAATGGAGGATTTAGTGTTTTTAGTTGCAATATAGTATACTAGACATTGAGCAGTATGACTGGCATGTAACTTTCAGCCAGCATTACTAATGCAGATATATTTATTTTCTTTTACAAGGTAAGACTCAGAAACTTTCTGAATGATTGAAGGTGATCAGTTTTTCTAATCTAATCTGGGATGCTATTCCAGTCAGCAGCTACAGTTTTATAGAATGCTTTTTCACACTGATTCTATACCACTAAAACACTAACTTTGATTTCTGGTGCTAAGTTTTTTAAGGAGAGGGAGCGGAGAGTGTCAGTCAACTGGGAACAAATGTTATATGACTAATTTTAGGCAGGGTGAAAAGATTGTGGTCTAACTGAATTGTGATGGTGATTATAAACATCGCCTACATTTCCTGTTAATTGTTGTGGGATCATTTACACCCGAACTACCACCAACTCAAGCATATGACACTGCAGTTTAACATCTCAAGAAGAATGGAAAGCCTCCAACTTTTCTTGTATTTTTTATGGTACTAAGTAATGGAAGATTACTTGCTTAGCTCTTTTGCATTTACTTGGCTTTGGCCTGAAAGTATTGCTTTATTTTTCTCCCTTTTATACCAAAACACCATTTTTGTTCACTTCATTCAACATATTTTGCATCCATTTTTCTATTATTCTCACACATATTTTATAATCAGTATTCCCTTAAGTTATATGTTTCTAGTTTCTTATGTCTTTTCTTTCATTTTTCCCATATAAATGTTATCCTTCTCTGTATATTCTTTCTGTGTTATCCCTTCATTTAACCATTCATTCAATACTTTACAGAAAAAGACTTTTCTCTCTGTTTTCTTCCTTCTCCATTCATTACTAAACTTATAACTTTGTATAATCTTAGTTCTGAATCTTTTCTGTCTTATTTTATTACTTCTTATATTTCTTTCATAGTAATCTTCTTTTCCAGTTGTGTCTTAGTATCATTATCATGTATTGAATCAAGTCATTCTTCTTGCATTCTTACTTATTTTCCTAAATATGGTGATACTTCCTCTTGTTAGCTTTTAAGAAAAATAGTTGCCTAAATAATTGATTTTTTTAACTTCCTCCTCTCTATTTTGTCATACAAATGTCAAAGCAATGTTTTTATATATCTTATTCTATTTCATTTTACTCAATTTATACTTTGAAGCTATTTAATTGTTTATTTATATTGCTTTTTATTTTACATTTTCATTCTATTTTCTACCACCAAAACACTTACTTATTCTTTTATTTAAACATTCTTATTCTTCCAGCTTCATTTCAAAGTCTCCTATAATAATAAACTTATTAATCAAAACATATTTTTAAGACTTCAAACACATTTTCTTATCTGAAAAAAAATTGTGTGTGCATAAGTTGCAAATAATTGTAGATATCATTCTCCTTTTTCTTATAGCACATATTACCACCCTACTTGATAGTAGTATTGTAACAGCTAATATTTTATTTTCTTCATTTCTTATCATTATCCTTATTTATTTGATGTATTTATTGACATTTGTTGACCAGGGATGTTCGACTAGGAAAAAGTCCTTTTTCAGTACATGCCTGGAGAGAAAAGCCCCAAATTACAAAAATGATAAAACATATAATTTACAATAAAATGATACATTAACAACTGTTTTTTTTTCTATCATGTTAGTATATGCATAAATCTCTATCATTTATACATTTTGTCTCATTCTTATGTCACATATTACTACCCTCCCTGGTACTACCATTATTACATCTAAAATTCCTATTTCTTCATTTTTATAAGAATTTCCATTATAGAACATCCCCGGGATTCATGAATCTTGCACCAGGCGCACGCATAGCGTAGGCGTTATAATGCCAAATATGGCCACCGAGCGATTCAGGTACGATCCAATTCCACGTGCACTACCGGCGTACGCCAGATCTGCGCAGCCCCCGGCGTAGGTATGCTAATCACCCTATGTGCAGTATGTCACCATGCAAATGAAGGCATATAGCGATTCACGAAGTGGTGCAGGCGTAGCATAAGCCCACGGCAATGTAAACCAAAAAAAAAAACGGTTTACATTTTCCCAAACATAACATTGGAGTAATGGAAGAGTGTCAGACCCAGGTATCACACTGTTAACATATGCCAATGGCAAAATACACAGACAATGGCATAAGAAAAGATGCACAACACGTAAATAACAACTTAAATGTCATGTCCACAGTAACTCACATCAGAACCGCAGGACATGTGTGCGGAAGGTGCAACATAATGAAATAATATAACAATGTTATAAAATAGCATCGTAATAGAAATCAGGTTTACAGCATAATACACCATGGTATGCATGGAACACCACAACCATGGTGCAAGGGTTGCCAAGGACTCGCGGCAGTCTTCGGCGTGGTAACTATGAATTAGTAGTCAATGCCATGCAAATGAGGCAGATAATACTGAATCGCAAATGTCCCGCCGGAGTAAGGTTGTACCACACGGCGCAGCGGTAAAACACTGAGGAGTTGCTCAGAGGAAATATATGACATCTGCAGAGGGGTGTGCCACCGTAGCAGTAAGCACATTGGAGCATAGCAAACCTGGGCTGTACATCGCTAATCAAAGCTGCAGGACTGGGGTGTGGGGTAATAGTTTAGCTGAGAGCACACATTGCGCGCAAAAGTGCATGTGTACGAAAATGACAACGTTCCTGAAACCCAGTAATCTGACGCATGCCCCGCAAACAATATCGGAAACAGGAAGGTGATGTGAAGAATATAAGGAAATGTGGAAGAAGTGTAATTGGAGTACTAATGAGCAATTAACACTAATCAACCCACGAAGGCCAATCGATGGCAGCTGACAACTCTGCATGCAGAAACCTGCAAAACAGGATAGGGGAGGCATATGAATGCAAAGAAAGTAGGGGAGGTGGCAGATTACAAAGATAGAAGACCTGACACAGCAGAGCAAAGCAGACTGGCAGCACAATGGCAGTAGCACACAAAATGCATGATATGCCATGTCCATGAAAGTACAAATGACAGTGCTCTGCAGGATGCATGCCATAAAATGGTAGGTGCAACGTGCAGAAATAGTAAGGGAAGGTCGAAAGGTAATCCATGACAGGCAAAAGTAATTCAACACCAAAGGCAACACCGTTGTAGTTCCATCGGTAAAACACGGAAGATAACCCTTAGATACGGCTGTACAAACACACCCTATGACATCATTGGTGTGCACAGCACAATAGTATAAAGTGTGAATGCACACAACACACAGCCGTGTATTCCCAAACACTGCACCATAGGTGTAAACACACGGGGAACTTTTAAAATGTACATGTTGGGTGCTGCCATAGCTGTGATCCATCAGCATGTGTTAGAGACAGACGGTGTTGTGGAGGAGGATGCCGACAACCAACGCAGACCTCGGAGGAGAAGGAGAGTGTTCAGACCAAGGGTAACCTACCAGGGGCTACATGACCTGGAGATAGTAGAGTGTTACAGGGTGGACAGGGACATGTTACAGCAAATAGTGGAGCTGTGCTGGCCATGCCTGAGAACAAGAAACAACAGAGGGGAACCCATCCCAGTGGACACAAAGGTATGTGTAAGCTTGCGAATACTGGCCACAGGTACCTTTCAAAGGCCAACTGGAGATATAATGGGCATCTCACAGGCATCAGCATCCAGGGTACTACACCAGTTCCTGGATGCCATGTTACCACATGCCAATGAGCATATATACTTCCCCAGATCTCAGGAGGATTTGGCTAGCAATATGCGCCACTTCCACCGTGTGGCACAATACCCGGAGGTACTGGATGCGATAGACTGTACACACATACAAATCAAGTCACCACCTGGTGAGCAGGGTAGATGCTACATAAACCGCATGGGATTCCACTCCATCAATTGCCAGGTCGTGTGCAGCATTATCATGGATGTGTGTGCTGGCAGCCCTGGAAGCTACCACGACTCCCATATCTGGCATGCCTCACAGCTGTATCAGGTATTTGTCAGGGGGGACATCCCACAAGGCCATCTCGTGGGGGATGCTGGCTATGCACTGGAGCTGTGGATGATGACTCCCATCAGAAATGCACACACACACATGCAAGAATGCCATAATGAGGCACACGCACAAACCAGAATAATCATAGAGCATGTGTTCGGGATGCTGAAATCACGGTTCCAGTGCTTGGATACATCTGGTGGAGCCTTGCAGTACTCTCCAGGCACATGTGCCCACATATTCATAGTATGTGCCATGCTACATAATATGATCCTGTGGAAGCAGCTGCTGCAGGGACATAATGGTGAAGGGCCACAAAGCCCACCACAATTGCCAAGGCCAGTCCAGGCACAGAGGGTTCCAGACCATGAACACACTGTGCCAGCCCCAGTAGGCAGACGGAGGTGTACCCAATATGCCTACGCCTTGGCAAAGAGGGAACATATATCACATACTCTGACAGCGTAGGCCCCATGGACTGACACCTCCCCACCTGCACACACAGTGAAATGGATGGCACACAAACATGACCACCTGTAAATTGTAATGTATGGGTGGCCTTATGTGTGACTCCTACATAGGCAGCCCCCAAACACTGTAAACCCAACAGCCAGTGGAACATGTAACGCCAACACCTGAACAGTACGTGAGTCCTACAGCATATGGCGTTGCTGTGTGCCTGCCACGTTCGCCGCAAGATGTATATATATATATATATATATATATATATATATATATATATATATATATATATATATATATATATATATATATATATATGTACACATATACATATATATATAATACAGATAAGAAAGGGAATTAGAGGGATATAAGGTGACTGAGATGTATCCAGCGATATCTGTAAATATTATAGATAGTGCAACGACAATCTGAACATCTGGGAGGTTCAAAATAATAGGATACCGCCAACCATGGAACGTGTAACATACCGATATGCATAACCGCGAGGCTGAAAGACCGACAGAACACAGTACTGTAACAGTACATGCGCGTGTAATAGTATGATGATATGAAGGGAGAGCTAGTCACCGCTGCCGGTGTTGCGGTCCACGTAGGTACTGTGTGCAATCGTCCCCGTGAGTGCCGTAGTATGTATACGTGTGCGTTGAGGGTGCCGTGTGCATCGCTGTGTGAGTATAATGTGTGTGTGTCTGCAACATGTGTATGTTGGTGCCAAGTTAGAGGCAGATCAGAATATTAGGTGTAGGCATATGGTAAACTAGCCTCAGGCATATGTTCACTACTAGTCCCAGAGTAGTAGTGACAGCCCCACCCTGGCTAGGTGTGTCCTGACATAGAACGATACAAAGTGAAAATGTTCCAGACGGTAGCACAGGAATATTCCCCATAAGAAATGTAAAAGACGTATGTAATAGTCATGCCTGTATGTACGACACTGATATGTTACATGCAATATGATACATTGGCAAAGTCACACAGCAATAGGTATGTATCGCGGAAAAAAGTATGTGCTACCTCAGTACTGACCGTGGCTACGTGTTGGCCCGTAAACACCGCTGTGTGTTCCACAAGTGTCAAACAATTCCCATATGAATATGTGGCAACCACTGGCAAACAGGCTATTTCAACAACATGACCACAATGACTGCAAATATCTGGGACAGAAAGACAAGGGATAGTTGTCACGTACAAATAGCCGCTGATATACCACATAAGTTACGGAGGTATACATGCATCAAGCTCACCTGCAGACGATATCGAAACCAATTAACAACAGCCCAACCTACAATCCCATAACAAAAGACTATTAACTGTTAACTCTCCAAGTAGGGATGGAGCACACAGACAACTATACTGTGTATGTAGAGATGCAAGGCCCACAAACCATATCCGTTACGTACAACAACCGATATCCCCCACTGTAGATAATAAAGGAATACAAACCGTAATAGCAGCACAAACATACAGTCAGTCAATGACATCTGCATAACCACAACATATCGCGTGGGAGACACAATTAAAGGTGGATGCATAATTGCATGCGTTGTATAAAGGAAAAAAACAGCCATGTTACAGTTTTTGAATGCAATACTCCGTTATCATTCGTCGGCAGGACAGGTACACCCACATGTTGAACCAAATACTACACCTGTCACACACAATCCACGGGTGACATGAATTCAAAATATACTTGTCCCTATGCATAGCAGTTGCAGTTACACATAACATAACACAATACAGACCATCTCCACGAAGGTAGGGCAAATAGCCAACGCCCAGGTGGAGAATCCAATTATACCCCAGTGTCGACACGTAATTTCCGAATGGAGTAGATGCACAGGTGATATGCACATAATTACTCACTGAGGAACAGCAATTGGCGGGATGAATTTACATGTTGCAGGTATCGACGTATATAAGGATGACTCTCAAGATATTCAAACCGTATGCTCATACTGAAAAAGCGTCGTACTATCGAAAGTACTGAAAACAAAAGGAAACGACAAAACAATAAACTAAACGAAACGAAACACCAACAAGGTATGTAGAACACACGATATGAAAGGTTGTGTAACGCATGATCTGTATTAATAAGTTGTACTGTATGTGAATGGTGGTTGTAATTAATTACACTTGTCCGTAATGCATAAAGTGGTGAAAGGTAGTTATGTAGTGATGTCTTGCTGAGCATACCAACGCTTGTAGAAACCGTGTGTACAGCAGTGGGACATTATGTACACAGTAGAGACACCACAAGGGATGCTACAGGAGGGCATTAAAGAGAACAATGCCATACCACACGCTGTTGCTGGTAGTGGATGTCCAACAAGGAAGTGCCATAGCAGGGGATAGTACATGTATGTATACTGTCACAGCACGCATGTGTATGGGAATATACCGTTGATGACATATGTAAGGTGTGGTCGACGTGCAAGTATGCTCTGCATTAGGGGATACTATGTGAAATATGTGTAATGTATAGTTGTCTAGGTAGATATGACAGATATCCTACACAGTATCACAGGCATATCATGCATAACACAGGTATCGCCTATTGGTATGTACAATAACAGGATACATATGGCCTGTAGGTATGGGACATAGTAGTAGCATGATAGCCACTCTAAATGGAAGGGACACCAAGTAACCATGCACAAAGGACTTGTAGTAGCTGCACAGGTGCATAGTGGGCTACAATGCAGTCTGGCAAGTCCATGTGTAAGCACATGTACAGTGTACACAGTAGTGTCACCTCTCCATGGTAGTGTCCTGTGAACAGCAGAGGCAGGTGTCAACTGCACCTCTACACAGTACAGCTGCTGTGGTGATACCAGGACTACATGTGTCACCCAAACAGCAAGGGAGGTATCACATGAACAGTGCTACTGTGTGTCCCTGCGGGATGTACACAGGACCTATGTTCCACAGCATGGTGTGTGTTAGGTTTGTGGATGCAACACAGAAGCACAGCCCATGCAGTTTGGTGTGTGTGCACATATCCAGGAGCATTTCGTTCACAGTGCCCACCGCAGATGTCATGTATGAGGAGTATATGCATCAATAATGTGGTGGACCTGGGCCATGTCAGAGCAGAAGAAGGCACCCCTGAGTATGTGGTATGCAGATGTGTACAGATGTGTTGTCCGTAGTTCAGCCGCATATGTAAACTGGCTGAGCTCAGTAAACATCATGGCATGTCAATGTTGTGCCATGTAAAGCTGTAGCTGTTGTTGAAGGTACACCATAAATGTGGTATTGTACCCTTGACTGTGTGTAGATGTGTGTAGTTCACAAGTACAATGGCTACCTATGTACCAGCATCATACACAGTACAGATAGGTGTGGCCTTGAAGAAGGATATCCATGCCACAGTGGAATACGGTAACCACAGGACTGTGTGTGACATATGTGTGTACTGCAACCATGTACAATGTGATATGTATGTAGGGGACCACTATCCATGTGATAGTCAGTGGGTGAATGTTGTTATGCAAAGGTGATGTGCATGCACCTTGTGTCATGCATCTTGATGCCATGATACTCATATGAAGTATCTGTCACACTGACACCAGTATGGTTGGTATCAGTATGAGCTGGTGGAGCAATAATGGTGCTTGGTATGTAGGTGTTTGAAATCTAGGCATGGACAGTACTCTGTGACAGCATGTTCTGTATGTAAGCATATAGTGAACATGAGTGGCCCTATGACTGAGGACTGTGTAATGCAATATGTACCTGACATGTAGTAGGTACTATGGTATGCTGGCACCACTGTGTTTACTGCCCATGAGCCACATAGCATAACATCTTGAGACACAGGGTATGATGTGCAGGTGGATGTGTATGTTGTCAATACCAGAATGTGGAATGGTGCTGAAAGGCAATGTGAGGACAATGTATGATGTGTTGACCTCCGTACCATCATCATCTGCCCTAGCAACTGTATAACAGGTGCCCAGCATGTGTATGTGCCTTGCTGTGGCATTCACAAGCCCAACCCGGGTGCTAGGAAAGGACTGGAGGCCATCAATGTCTGTGGGAATCACATTCCTGATGATGTGCCCCATCGCCATGCAGAATGGTCCAGTCAGGAGTGTATGACTATAGTCCCACTCATGCAATGCAGTGCCACCTGTGTGTAGTGCGATAAATGCTGCTGTGCAGCATTCAGGGTCTACAATGTCCAACAAAAGGCTAGCAGTGAATATAGTGGCCTGGTGTGGAGACATATACTGAACAGGTTGGTGGGACATTACAGCCAGGGACATTGGAAGGTGACATTGGGCCAGTGTCCCAGGACATATTGTGTGTATGTAAGTACTGTGTATGTGACCACAGGGACACTATGATGTTCATGTATGGATTGCGACCCTGTAGTGAGTGAGAGGGTGTATTGTCGGTAAGTACGCCATCGCCTGGCATGTTGCCAACATTACCTCGGTCTGCAATGTTTGGTTGACTGTTGTATGTGACATCAGATGTGGATGTTGCCAAAGAATACTAACATACCACCACAATGCCTGAGGCCCCACACCGCAATGTGTGGCAGTCATGTTTAGGTAGCTAGCCTTGGAGTATGTGATGATGGACCTTGTGGACCCTCCATGGCCGACAAGTGATGCACCCCACACATGTGAATGTACACCACTGTGCAACAGCCTGTACCTGTGGTTGTACATCATATGTTCATGGAACATGACCACCACAGTGGCGTCTGTTATCTGGTCAGTACCACCATGTCTCTGTGTGGAATAGCATGATTCCTGCAATTGTGTACATGCTACTGAAGTGCACTGTGGTATGTGTCAGCATATGTATGTGTAGTGTCCATCTGCTCGGGTGTCATGATGTTAACAACTGCTGTCAGCAGACGTCTGTAGTAGTTGTTGTAGTACACATGTTCCGTGTATGCTGTGATGGGTGTGTTTCCAGGATGTGGCTAGCAAGGCCGTGTAGCATATGTTTTGAATCCACTAAAGAGGGGATAACCCCAGGTGTGTCACACCAGTCACATGGAGGTAGTGTTCATGCTAAGGGTAGTGTAGGTATTGTATGTGTTGTGTATTGTTTTATCCAGCTGAGCGGAGTGCATGACTCAAGCATGTGTAGGTACATGGGTGTCTATCCCAGGGAAGTGTGGGTTACTGTCAGCACACATCAGTAGTAGCTGTCTGAGGCCCAATGTCCACTATAACAACACAGAAGGTATGTAACCTGTGGTGTAAAATGTCGACTCTGTTGCTTGTTACAATGTGTATAGCGCTCACAAACACAGATATCTGCACATGGAGCACCTATGATGCATTGTGCTGAGCAACTATCCAGGATGTGTGCAAAACACTGTGTGATGTGTGAACCCCTCATCTGTGGGTGTTCCGGTCCAGGTATGTGCCTGAAAGGTACGGTCCGTGTACAATCTGTCATCGCAGGCGTTCTGTGCAGAGCATAGAGGCAGGTCCCAGTCACTGCAGAGATATGTGAGTGGTGCAATTGTATGTGTGCCTCGCTTGTGTGCATCACAGTGGAAGATGCAAGCATTGTTCCACATGACCCCATGTCGTGCTTGCCAGTTACTGCCCTGCCGGTGACAGTTATGTGAAACTGCCAGAGAGGCAGTATAGCATGTGAAGATGTACATGTGTGCTCTACTCCCCAGGCTGATGGCTGCAGGTCATGCATGCCACAGCATTGTGTTTGACCTGGACTGTCATAGCAGTCAGATACCACATGACTGTACAATAACAATAGGAGCATAGGCAACTGTTGCAGTGACACAGTAGGTCAATGTACAGTGTTCTTGTGTCCAGACCAATGCCGAATGTACACCATGGCTAGACACACACCCAGAGGGCTATAACACCGGTGAGCCATTGCATGTCCCAGCACACATAGTCTGTGTATTTCCATCACAGGGCAGTCACAATAACATGATGTATGAGAGATATATTGGACCAGGTGATGTGTCATGTGTGCGTAGGTTGAGTTGCAGAGGTGTTCACCCATCCGCAACATCTAAGTGCATAATGCCTTGTGTAACATGATGTGTGGAACTGCATTGTGATTCACAACAGAGTCATCCGTGACTGGTGTGTTGTGAATGTTGTAACCCATGAGTCTGCGGGATATACACTGGTGATGTTGGCTGCCATGATGGGGGCCAGCAGTGGTGCCTACAGTGGTTATACAGACATATGGCATACGTTGTTCTTGCAGGAATGTCCATTGTTGTAGATGATGTGGGACTACGTGATGGTAGGTGTGTGATGTGAATGTTACACATCCAGAAGTGACTGTCAGGTGCAGTCATGGTTGTCGACAGCATCACCCCCATCCACAGCTGTCAGCACCCTGTCCCCAAAATGAGTAACAGTAGCCATCGTACTGTGTGACTAATGTGCAGATCATAGAATACCTACTACTGGCTGACTAACAGTGTCAACTAGGAAGGGTATATGATGGCTGAAATACGCTGCTCTAATGTATAAATATGATATCCCAATGAATTACTATGATTCCCATCTATTAAGCCATGACTGACGTGTAAACCATGTACAACAATGAATGTGTGACAGACCCTTCCAATGTGGAACCTTGATGAACATGCACCTGTTAGAACACCAAATGAGGTACGTTGCACGTAATGATATACAACTGACAGCTATGGGCACAGCATGGATGCAGAAGCACATCACCCACAGGCTGTACTGCTGTATGTTGGTAGGTGAGCATTGAACGAGTACATGTGACAGTTGCTGTATTGCCACATGTACGACATATCCGTCATATAGGGGTAGCACTGGTACGTGACAATTGGACATGCCTGTACATACGACCATGTCCCACAGGATATGTGTGTTAAGTGTGTACAACACCTGTCGTACCTTCAGCAAGCTGTGAAGTGTATGACTGCCAGTGTACCTGTGTGACATGTTGTGCAATGGGTGCAAAGGTAATCAGTAGCGCATTACATGCTCACATGTCCTGCACAGGTGCATAGCTTGACCATACAATACATATAGGGTGTTGGATAATAGCAACCCACAAGAGGTGATGAGTAAGGGTGGCAATGCACTATCACCTTTCTGGGTAAGGTGTGCATGTCCATGACACATTAGCACTTGAGATGTTAGCAGTACAGCTGTACAGGGCGGCATGTATATTTGATTACAAATACCTTTGCGTGTTCCACCAGTGGCCTGTTGACAGACAGACATCAACACAATGTGCAAGAGTGACATGTGCACAGCACATCACCGCTGGCCACAGTAGAACAGGGTTAATGTGTTGACATGTGCACAGAACATCAGCGCCAGCTACAGTCGAACACGGTATGTGTTGAACCCCACTGTCATTGTAGCCCATGCCACAGAGAGAAATGTTATGCATCTGTGTATGTACGGCTGGGAATGGACCTGACCTAGCAGTATAGCTGTGTCAGTGTTGCAAACAACATACTGAATGGGCTGTGTGTGTGTGAGGTGTGTGTCATAAGTATACGGTCTGATGGATGATACCAGCATTGTCACCGCTATGTGAACATCCCCATCCCCATAAATGAATACCTAGGCTGTGCTCAACACCATGGTCACTGTGGATGGGAAGGTGCTGTGCGGTGCACCCGCCGACATGGTGATGACAGCAGGCACCGGAGGTAGTCATATGAGGTACCCATGTCAGGTCAGGGTACCATCCATGTGCACGGGATATCACCGTGCAGGCATATACAGCACTGTGTTGAACAATATTACAGCACATAGCACCTGTAAGGGGTAATGTTTATGCATGGATGTGCGATACCAGCATGCACAATACACACCCCCACCATGCAGCATGCTGCCTACCTTGCAGAAGGACATTGTCTACACCATGATGTAGGACATGCGACATGTCCATATACCTATATAAATGACATATGTAATGGACAGCCACCATCCTAATACTGGTTTTCCACAGGCTGGACACATCCCTGTGCCATATATGTGATATACCCTGCCATACCATGCAACCCTGTCCATCAAGGCTGCACGTGTCATCACAGTCATACATGGTGTGATGGCCACATGGTACATGCACTATCAACTGACTGGATCAGTAATGTGGCACTGATGCACCTTGTGTTGTCACAATTGCTGTGTGACAGCGTGTAAAACATGCGCGCACATGCTATGTTTGACCATCCCTGCAAATGTCATATGAATAGACATTGTCCCATGTGTATCACATGTGCAATACAGGCGAGCCATGGCAGGATGTTCAACACCCATACAGTGCTGAGTAGATGTATATGGCAAAACAAATGCATGTACAGGTGTCCATGTGTATGTGTGCAGTGTCACTGCTGAAGTCCATAACGGCTGTGTCTGTGTTGCTATGTGACATATACACAGCATCCAGGTGAACAGTAGTACTGTGGACACATTGGGCCAAGTGCAGATTGGTAAGAACACAGGTGCAGGCAAGTACATATGGCCACAGCAAGTTACCATCTACATGGAGTATGTACACTGTAATGAGTTGACACAGAGATATGATATGATATCCACTGCATAACGGTGTGACAGGTGTGACAGAAACACGTCAGCTGTGTCAGTGTCATGATGCTTTTCAAAGATTACTGTGCAGGTGTAGTACATGTCATAGCAATGTATGTTCAGCGGTATGCCAGTACATCAGTGAGAATGTGACCTGTCACCATCATTATGTCTTACAGATAATGCCACGTTCACGACTCCCAGCCTTCAGCCGCCAGGAGGATGATGTCATAATTCCATTGCTCCATGACAACTATGACGTGCTGTTCAGCCATGTGCCACAGCATGCTCAGCAGCGGGATGACCTGTGGCAGGATATATGAAGGAGGGTGAATGATGTGGGTGGCAACAACTGCACCTACCAGCAGGTACGCAGACACTGCACAGACCTGATACGGCATGCGAAACAGCGTGCCACTGCAATCGCCAGAGAACAAGGTGGAACAGGTGGTGGGCCACCAACCCAGCCCCCACACACACACAGAGGAGCTACTGGCCAGTCTGGGGACACCCAGGGAACAGCATGCGGAAACACTAGCCGCCATCGTGGAGGTGGGTGTCTCCCAACCAATGAGCCTGGAGTTGCCTGGTAAGTCAGTCCTGCATATGAGTATGATATCCAATGTAGTTGCAGGTGTCACTGTACATCATGTAAAGTAACAACACATGCCAGGTATATGGGCACACAAGCTGCATACTACAGTATGCTACGTTGTGTATGCAGACATGTGCATACCATATGCTATCACACAGGTAAATGTGTTCACATGCACAGTGCAACCTGTGGCTGTCATACAGTCATGGATAATGTTTCTACTGTTGTGTCACCCCTATACAGGTACCTCTAGCGTGTCGCACAGACATGGGTCCGTCGCAGGTGAGACTGTTGTCAGTATCAGGCATGTTACAGTGTAGAGTTATTTGCCATGTGGCCAGGTATAACATGCACACCTGATTTTTGTTCCAGTCACGTTATACAGGTTGCACCACCAGACATACACACATGCCACCCATGTGCAATAGATACAACCGTTATTATACACCGGCATGAAACCACAGTACCTGTCAATGTGATATGTGTGGTCAGCTATGCATACAACGGTGGAGGTGTTCTACAATGGATGCATATGTAGTATGCATTGGAACATTTATGGTATGCACACAGTACCACACAGTGAGCTGTGATATGGGCAGCACACAGGTGTCACCATTGTGACATATGCCCCTGCATTGTGTGCACACATTGTGACACGCCACCCGACATGTCCCAAGCATGTGGTGTTCTGTCTGCAATATTGTCACACCATCACATGACCTACACCCGACATAACAAACATCCACACTGTTGTCTGCATAGCCCTGTGGATTGTGACAACTCTGACATGTATGGGTGTATGTCACATGGGACACCACAGACATGTGTAATAGATGCCCATCACACACAATTGTCCAGGACCCGTTCACACATGGCCATGGGTGATAGCCACAGGCATGTTGCCACACAGTACTTCTGATGTGGATAGACCCCGTTGCACATTGTCCACACATAGTGCAATCATAGCCGTAGTGGACCACTTGTACATTTGATGTGTTACACCGGACAACCGGAATGCCTGTCTGCAGCTACCGGTGTCACCGATGTCTACCATATACGATCTGTGGAACAGCATGACTGTTGCAGTCATGGCAATGCAATGCGTCCATGTTATGCATTGCACAGCAACATACATGCGTCATTTTGCTATGCAATGGCACAGTGCCTGTACTCCACACTGTATAGCTATGTACATGGCTCACACTAACCTCACCTGCACATGCACATTTGCTAAACATGCATTCTATCTGTAGGCTGTACACACAACACTGCACTGTGAAGCCCATTATGATGCTGTGCATGTGTCAGGACACCATTGTGTCAAACATGTATACATGTTACTGCACATGTCAGCAGATTACATGTCAAGGTAACGTCAGCCATGTGTACTGTTAACCTGTTCGTGGCCACATGGTGTATCACGGTGATGCATGCAAACTACCATTATTGTGTGTACTGCAT
This sequence comes from Protopterus annectens, assembly GCF_019279795.1. Lineage (NCBI taxonomy): Eukaryota > Metazoa > Chordata > Ceratodontiformes > Protopteridae > Protopterus > Protopterus annectens. The sequence goes on along the minus strand of NC_056731.1, from coordinate 337,157,627 downwards.
GACTACTGATATGACACCTGCTTGATGTAGTGTGCACCCCAGGGTGGTATGCATACTAACACTATTAATGTCTGAGCTGCATTTCCTGTGCTGTAGTGCAGGAATGCTGCATGCCATCTGAAATATCACATGCATGGTGTGTCTGTGTGTGTCTGTGTGCATCTGTGTGTGTCTGTGTGTGTCTGTGTGTGTCTGTGTGTGTCTGTGTGTAATGTACCTTACAGTATTTCTTTGCATTCACAGGTGGTGTAGGTGCGTTACCCTCCTGTGGTCCATCTGATGTTAGTGTCCCCACAGATACTAGCGGTGATGACCATATGCATGAGGTACAGGCAGGGTTATCAGGGGCTGAATCTGTGCCATTGGTTACCATCCCACCTATGTCCCCCTCTTCCCCGCACACAGTTCTGATGCCAACACATACCACATCACCGTTGCCCATAGAGGAAGGACAGTCAGCATCTGTTGGCATTGAACAAGAATGTGTGGTGGCTACAGAAGGCATGACTACACACCGTGTTGCCAGTGTAATGACTGGTGATGTGCCACACAGGCATGTGGCTGGTGCTGCTCGTAGGAGGACCTCTGGCAGACATGCACCTGCAGTACAGGGCGCAGCAGCTGGTATCACCAGACGCATGTTCCAGACTGTAATGGTGGCACAGGCACGTGCAGAATGGCAGAACCAAGAAGAGCAGAGGCTGCAGAGGGCTGCAATCCATACCCTAAATGACAACATCCAGTCATTGGCAAATGCTCAACAGCAGATTGCTAATGTACTGGATAGGCGATTAGGTGATATGGTTGGAATCCTCGACCGAGGCATGGCAATCCGCGAGCGTGAGCTGTCTGTGCTGGAACACCTGGTGGGGGTGAGGCGTAGGACACGTGGGCGTAGGCCAGCAACACCACCTAGTGTAGGTCGACGTGTGTATGCCACCTCTCATGCCCACGCACATAGTGCCGGTAGCAGTAGCAGTGCAGCTGGTGCTGCACTGTCCACACCAGGACACGGCAGGCCACATGGACGTGGCCCTGGCTGGTCCCATCGTGGACACAGTTCCAGCGGACATATGTCATCGGACAGTAGCCACTCTGTACCTTCACCTAGTAGTGCCCGTGCAACCCCAGGCAGGCACAGGTCACGTGGCCGTGGACGGACACAGTGAGCTGTACAACCTGCACTGTACAGTCTGGGCTGTCAATTATACCCCGTGTAGGCATCACATATGGCTGAACTGTGTACACACATACCCACACACAGCAGACACAACTGTAGGGCTCCACCACATCCACATGCATTCTGCACAGACATGTCCAGTAAACTCACCGGCCCTTACACACACACATGATGTTATCCATTGGTGCAGCCTATGCCCCTGGCAAACATATCACCCTGTGCATATGATGAAGCCTCTGCTGCATCCCTGTCATCCACACCATCGGTGCAGGGTTATGCAAATATATTCTGATGCACAGGGTGGACAGGATAGTGAAAGGTGTATGTGATACCTGTGTATGCATAGCATGGGATGTGTATGTTGCAGTGGTTGTGTATGAATACTGACAGATGTGTATGTGACATGGGTTGTGTACTGTCAACATGCAGCAGTCATATCATGTAGTGCAGGTGCAGCATGCATTGTGATGTGTTCACAGTATGTGTGATGGTTACATGTGTAGCACCATGTTGGTTCTGATACCCTGAATCCCTCCTATGGTGTACTCGCATGTGCCTACAGGGAGCATTGTTATCGGTCCCTCATGTGTAGCTGTGGATTACTCACAGGCACATCTGGCAATATCAGCATACTACATGTACCCTCAACCTGACTGGACACCTATATGACACACATATCCGCACATATACTGCACCTGACGCATGTGGTCGATGCCACAGGCTACAGTGGACAGAGATGTCACATACATAGCAGGACACACTACAGGTATGGTGACATGGTGCAGGTGTTGTACACAGCGTGATGGCCACTGACTTGAGGTGTCAGTTGTCAGCTGTGGGGCATGCTGTGCAGCAGTAGGACCCTGTAACAGTACAGGAACATGGTCGCAATCACGGGGTGTACACCACTATGATGCACACCCCATAGTGTGAAGATGGGGACACCTGCCTGTGTGGTCAGCACCCTCACAATACTATGCACCCACACGCCATGTCACAGGGAGCGGACATGCACAGGTAGCCAGTATGGCTCACACCTATGGCATCAACAGGGTTATGCAATGCAGCACCAGTATGGGATAGTCACCATGTGTGGTTAGTGTTCTTTCACAACAGTATATTAGCATACACCCTCACACCAAGCAGCAGACATACAAACATGTAGACACACACACATTGTGGTGACCACACATGTGTACACAGAGAGACAACGTGTTGCATGTACTGCACCATCCAAATTCATGCTCCCCACACTGAGGTATGTACAGATCTCTACTATGGTGTACAGGGATGTGTAGCAAGTGGGACATATTCCCCCCGATATGTGGCATACATGGGCACACATTCATGCACACATGTCAGTGCTGGGAATACTACACCTGCCATATGATACGTGTGCAGGCATGCAGCGGTATGTAGTGCATTATGTGTACCAACACTGTATCTGGCAGATGTACTGATATATGCACATGGGAGGTGGTAGGTGTTACAGTTGCCATGTGACATATAGTTGATAACACCTGACTGCTGTGTATGCATTATGTCAGCACTGTCATGTAACAGTGACATAGCATACTGTATGCACATGGCAGGGTAGGATGGTGTGTGACACAACTGTGAGCCACCACCTGCACACATGCATGTAGACAGGTGTTTAAACACATTATGTACACATATACCTCCATACGTGCTGTTTGTATGCCACTGTATAACGGCCCCTATGATGGGTATGCATGTGGTAGGTTGTTGCAACTATGTTATGGACATCGGCCACTGCTCATGCATGGCTGCTCCATGCACAGTACATATGTCACATGTGTCTCCTGTTGCCATGTTTGTATGCATTGCTACTTTTTGACATGTGTGTTGACATACATAAAACATGGACTGTGGTATGATATCACAGCTGTCACAGGCAAACAATACAAGGGTATGTGTCCCAGTCAACACTGCTACACCCTGTAGTGGGAGCATTCCACAGACATGGGTCCACCTTCCATTTGTGTGTGTAGCACTGAGTACGCCAGTGTTATGCATGTGGTACATCACAGGCTTTGTATGTGTCATTTGTGCAGTCCATGCACACATCCAGACAATCACATGTATGACATATCCAGACGTTTGTTCATTGTGGTACGGCAGCAGTCATGTGTCACAGCTGTGTCAGGGCCGTGGTATGTGTGGAGCCGACCTGTCCATGTATACTGATATAAGTGGACTACATCACACATGTTGGATCATTGTTAGTACATGTGTACTCTGCACAACTGGTGTACACTGCTATACAGACCTGTGGACATATGTCACATGCTGTTGTTGGACCGTGAGGCTTACTGCTGCACCGATGACATGGTGCTGGCATGACAGCTACAGTGTTCACTGCAGTGTGTACATTTGTGACCTGCACCCGTGACACCTGTGATGTCATCTGTGTGTGTACAAGTAACTGCATGTGTGACCACCCTGTGCGTGTGGACAGTTTTACCTTACTGTGACCTTCTGTGTGTACACTCCATCTGCATGCTGGATGGCACTTAGCAAATGCTAAGTATGTGAGCATGCCCAGTAAGCAGTTGTGTAGATGGACACACAGTACATTGCACACTGCGCCCTTCTGTGATTATACCCCGTGTGCATGCATGTTTCCCTTTTGCAACTGCTAAGTGTGTGAGCATGCCCAGTTTGCTGTTGTGTAAGTGGACACACAGTACATTCCACACTCTGCCCTTTCATGATTACACTCCATGTGTATGCATGTTTGCACTTTGCAAATGCCAAGTGTGTGAGCATGCCCAGTATGCCATTTATGGACACACTGTACATTCGACACCGACGTCTGATACTAGGCGTGTAGCCATGGCCATTGACATCCTGTATAGCCATGGTGGCCATCCAGGCGAATTATATAAAGTTGCTATGCCACAATGGATGCCTACATCAAACACACTGGTTGCTCTCTCAAAGGGTGTACTGTCTGTGGTGGATCCCGTATCCATTTTGTGATGTAGTGCTCCGTAGATAGTTAGTATTTCCGAGTGCAGCACTGCCGTGTTACTGTACATCCACCTTGGGATAGTAACATGCTGTGTGACTGCTCACTCTGTAATCATTCCCTATCAGCATCCTTGCCTTTGCGGATGATATCACCCACCTAGAAGTATGCCTCTGACAGTGCTGTGCTCAGTAATCTCGGTAGCGCATTCTGTAAATGCATCATGCTGTAGTGTGTTCATGTAGGTAGGTGTAGGTTCAACTCCCGGTCCTTCCAAGTGTGTGTGTTTCCAGCTGCCTTGGGTGACAGTAATGCTTTTAGATGCCTCACAACACATACATTTGCTATCAGTGTCTATTCCTTTGCGGATGATGTCACCCACCTAGAAGTATGCCTCTGACAGTGCTGTGCACAGTAATCTCGGTAGCGCGTTCTGTAAATGCATCATGCTGTAGTGTGTTCATGTAGGTAGGTGTAGGTTCAACTCCCGGCCCTTCTAAGTGTGTGTGTTTCCAGTTGCCTCTGGAGACAGTAATGCTTTTAGATGCCTCACAACACATACATTTGCTATCAGCATCTATTCCTTTGTGGATGATGTCACCCACCTAGAAGTATGCCTCTGACAGCACTGTGCTCAGTAATCTCGGTAGCACGTTCTGTAAATGCATCATGCTGTAGTGTGTTCATGTAAGTAGGTGTAGGTTCAACTCCCAGCCCTTCCAAGTGTGTGTGTGTGTGTTTTCAGCTGCCTCTGGAGACAGTAATACTTTTAGACACCTCACAACTCATACATTTGCTATCAGCGTCTATTCCTTTGTGGATGATGTCACCCACCTAGAAGTATGCCTCTGACAGCACTGTGCTCAGTAATCTCTGTAGCGCATTCTGTAAATGCATCATGCTGTAGTGTGTTCATGTAGGTAGATGTAGGTTCAACTCCCAGCCCTTCCAAGTGTGTGTGTGTGTGTGTGTGTTTCCAGCTGCCTCTGGAGACAGTAATGCTTTTAGATGCCTCACAACACATACATTTGCTATCAGCGTCTATTCCTTTGCGGATGATGTCACCCACCTAGAAGTATGCCTCTGACAGCACTGTGCTCAGTAATCTCGGTAGCGCGTTCTGTAAATGCATCATGCTGTAGTGTGTTCATGTAGGTGCTGCCTCTGGAGACAGTAATGCTTTTAGATGCCTCACAACACATACATTTGCTATCAGCATCTATTCCTTTGCAGATGATGTCACCCACCTAGAAGTATGCCTCTGACAGCGCTGTGCTCAGTAATCTCGGTAGCTCGTTCTGTAAATGCATCATGCTGTAGTGTGTTCATGTAGGTAGGTGTAGGTTCAACTCCCGATCCTTCCAAGTGTGTGTGTGTGTGTGTGTGTGTATGTGTGTGTTTCCAGCTGCCTCTGGAGACAATAATGCTTTTAGACACCTCACAACACATACATTTGCTATCAGCGTCTATTCCTTTGCGGATGATGTCACCCACATAGAAGTATGCCTCTGACAGTGCTGTGTTCAGTAATCTGAGTAGCGCATTCTGTAATTGTATCATACTGTAGTGCGATAGGGTAGGTAGGTGTAAGGTCAATTCCCATGCCTGCTAAATGTGTGTGTGTGTCTATGCTCCCAGCCGCATGGGTTCGTAGGTTATGGTTTTAGACACTTCGCAACACACATATATCCTGCTGACATCTCTGTGTTTGCGGATGTTGAGACGCACCTAGTGGAATGCCTGTGTGTCTGCTGTGGTTAGCGACCTCCGTAGCATGTTCTCTACGTGCGTCATGCTGTGGTGTGATAGGGTAGTGATGTGTAGGTTCCACTACCGGCCTTGCCACATGTGTCTGTCTGTATCTCTCTCGATGTATTTATATATACATATTTTATGCCCATAGCGCTGCTCTTGCATGGACAGCTGTCTGTCCCATGTATCGCATATTTGCACAGCTTACACATAGCAATGGGGTATGATGCAAATCCAAACATTGTCCATGCAACGTCCGTGTTTTGGGAGGTGTTACACGCCCTTACAGACATCTGCTGTATATCTTGGCAGACAGCTATCCTTGCTGTACTGTCACTGTACTCGTACACGCCATAGACTTTGTGTATCATTGCCTGTTTATGATGTGTGTATGTCTATCTGAGCTGTGTGCATGGTCGTGTGTATGTCCCACTATAATCATCTGTACAGGTGTCGCCAATATAGGTAATTCATGTAGACTGCTGTTTAATTTGACATATCAGCACATACCTGCGGACAGTACTGCACTTCCTACTGCAGCACATTTCATCATCTTGCAGTGGATAATAATGTTTCCACACACATGTATCTGTTTCTGTTCATAACACTCCACCTCACGGAGCATATATCTGGACAAGGCCTTATGTGATAGTGGGACACTCAGGGCCAGTATTGACATGTTGCTCTTACAAACATTGATAGTGAGCACAATGATATGTTATGCATGAGTATGGCATTTCTGTCTGATTTGGTGTCTTCATCACATGTTTGTCATTGTTTCCTGTCGTCAGTTATCATGAGAGTGCCAGACTGTTACTGTTACGTGGAACACAGCAAACATATGAGGCATAACTCTACACAGTCTGCGTACATCTGTACAGTTGCAGAGTATGTGTCTGATACAACATACCAACTTTCTGACTACAATACACACAGTGTATGGCGGCATGACAGCCCACATGCCATTACTTTGTATTTGCAGGACACACCCACACAGACAGTTGTATTCCTCACACAGGTCTACATCTGCTTATCCACACTAATTGTTCTTTCATGTACCATATGTGTGCGTCGTATTTGCGCTTTCCGTCAGTGGCGGGGCTCACATATGACTATGGGGGTCTGGAAATTGTTATGTTGACACTTCATGACACCCTGGGGGACACTTTACCTTTGTGTCTACTTACCTTCCACATTGACCTTCGCAGGGCATACGTTGTCATTCACATTTTCCGGGGTATGACTTATACATGTTTGCCCATTTGTCCTGCTGTCTTTCTTCTCACCTGTCCGCCTAGTATCACCAGTTCAGTACATGTATTTTGGACAGGTTAGCTCCTTCATACCCTTGACCTGTTGTCATTATGTGTACACGCCCTGACATTTGACCTTTGCCCTTGTTACATTTCACATAGTGATGTACCTTTCTAGCTGATTGCTGTCTAGGCATTACGGACTGTGCAGTAGGTGATAGTGACTGATATTTCCATTGCATGATTAGTAACACTCATAACATCCATATTCATGGCTACGCCAGTATTCGCACAACGGTCTGACTTTGTATGGGGTATTAGTCCCTATCTGTATTTCCTGTACTATGCCTTACTGCAGCTGTGTTATTCTGACAGTTTTCCAGTTATGGGTACCATCTTGGTCGTACGCATGTCCATCCATGGGAATCGCCTACAGGACACTGATATAGGGCTGTACATATTTCCAAATTGCTTTCCGCATTATCCAGTGGATACTTTGCACCATTATTGAGAATAAAGGCATGTGCTATACCCACATCCCTCCCACAGGGTGGGCCTACGAATTCTCTGCCAAACAACACCTAGGCCCATTTCTGCATACCCAGGTTCCCATGCCTGACAACCCTCTACGGTACACATTACACATGGTTAATGTGTGCGGTACTGAGATGTGGACGCACTTATATGCACTCCCCACTCTAGGGATATCAGTTCATACGTCATGCATTTCATGGACACATGTGTCATCACCCTTGCATCTGATTCTAGTGCATATACAGCTGATTTGTATTTGCGGCTGTCACGTCTTTTGCGTCATTCACAGCAGGTACTGCGAATGTATACATTTTTGGAGTCCTACAATGGACACCAATATGCATGTTTAAAGTGTAGAACTTGCTGGACTGTCACTTTCTGGCCAATGATTTTGACTGCTGCTGTATATTCCCCACTCGTGGATGTCTGTTTGTCTACCCATATTAGCTATTACTTGGCATATTTATATCCATGTGTCATATATACGGGACATAGGTCTGTTGTGTGTACATATATACATGTAAACTCCTCGTTTCATACCTTGCTTTGTTAATGTCTGTGGATTACCTGTGTACACACATCTATAACCATACCATACCTTTCCACTGTACAGATACTGGCAGAGTGTACGGATGGTTGACCCTTTATCTTAGGTGTGTTTTACATTAACCTGTGTCTATCTGGCAATTTGCTGGCATTTCATTTGAGACTTACGGTGGCACCTTCTGACAAGTAGTTCAGGTTACAATGCATACCCTTCACAATCCCTGCTACTAACACACCCGTTATTCTATCCACTTTCTATGTTTGTTTTAGCACATATCTTGTGTTTCTCACTATTTGTACCAGTACTTTGCATGGCATTGTCCGGTTCCATACTTTCAGAGGCTGACAGTTTTGAGACATGTATAACTAACGTGGGGGAAACAGCATTAATTTACTCTGCTGTGAGTGGATCACACACGCAGGCACTTGCATTTCCTTATTGTGGGTTACGCGCAGGCGCACATGCATATCCGTATTCTGGGTTACATATGTTTACTGAGTCTTTGTGCTTACGTGGCCTGTATTAGTTATGACAGTACCAGTAACATATCTCTGATCCGGTTAACGGACGTATGCGAAACACACTTTCACCTTTACATATCTAACTGTCTTTATGGCACAGACGCATTAATTACACATTCACATTTATATGTCCTATACTCGTAATTCAAACGGGACTGCAATCACGTTGGCCGGTTGCTGTGATCCCTACACGTTTGGTGTTCTGTCTCATTTATATGCATACCCATGGTACATAGCTACATTAACATATTCCCCCCCCCGCACTCACTTACGTCACAGGCATCCATTCTCCTGCTGGGAAAAGTGTGGTACTACATGTTACACATTCCCTATTCCCTAATGCTCTGGACCCAGGCTGCATATGGCGTAACCGCAGGGATATTCAGAACACAAAGGCTTATAGTCCCGACACATACAGGTCTTTAATTGTCAGGGTGTTCCTGTGGTGCTCTGGGTTTGGTCTTGTCCGCCTAGTGTACAGAACTGCTCTGACCATGTACGAATGTCAGACGAGGCACATGGGCACAGTTTGTCCATGTTTATTATACCATGACCCCCCATTATTATTCCAAACCGTGCACGCTGATTGGCCAGCGTGCCCGTTGTAAATCGAGTTATACTAATGGAAAAAGGTCCGGTCGCCCGGACTTTTTTTCCATTAGTATAACTCGTTTTTTAAAACCTGTCTCGCTATGTTAGATGGGTTTAACATAGCGAGACAGCTTTAAAATAAGCAACGGAGATCTCCGTTGCTTATTTTAAAGCTGTCTCGCTATGCTAAACACATTTAACATAGCGAGACAGGTTTTAAAAGAAAGCAATGGAGAAAGCAAGATCTCCGTTGCTTGTTTTTAGTGTTTCGCTATGTTAAATGGGTTTAACACAGCGAGACAGTTTTAAAATAAGCAACAGACATCTCCATTGCTTATTTTAAAGCTGTCTCGCTATGTTAAACCCATTTAACATAGCGAAACACTAAAAAAAAGCAATGGAGATCTTGCTTTCTCCGTTGCTTTTGCCCACAGCTCTGATGTACTGCGCAGGCACGCAGTACATCAGAACTGCCGCGGATGCCAGACATCTGCGGAAGGGCAGCAAACAGGCATTATACTATGCCATTATTTAAGGGAATTAATAGTTTCTTTTCTTAAATAATGTCATGGTATAATAGCAATAACCCACTTCTGGGTGTGGGTAATGCTGTATTTACCCACGGTTTGCTTTGTTTGTTCCCTCGGGCTTCGCCCTCGGGACCAAACCATGCCAACCGTGGGTTAATCCAGCATTACCCACACCCAGGCGTGGGTTATTGCTATAATATTCAATCTGTGTTTACAGACACTGGTGTTTGGACAACTGTCAATAGCTTATGCTGTTGGCATACAATGATGTGGGTGGTGCTGGTTATCATACATATTCCATGTTGTGCGTTGTTCCCATTCACATTTGACTTTTCCCTGTAGTCATTCATACGTGGATATTTATGTAGCACATGACTGAACTATGTATTACCTGCAGGTATGCTGTGTTACAGTGAACATATGTGACGGTTGGTTACAGTATATATGTGTACGTATCTCTGTAATACTGGGGACTACCACACATCCTTCACAGCATTTCATGCGTATGTACATACTATTATTCAGTGACCTGTAGAAGGTTGTGAGAGCACTGATTACATGTGTCCCTATTTGTGCACGCATCGTGTTAGTCTTTGTCCAGCTTTTGTTGCTGTCATAGGTTGGATGGTGGTGTTGGTGTGTGATTGGGTTGTATTTATACTGACAATACTTCAGTAGGGGGTAGGGTTAGCACTTGTTCCTCTTTGCGGGGGAGGCCCCATTTTGGACATTTGTGTCCTGCGTCAACACTTGACACGTGCCATATGTCCTGTGATATTAACACAGTAGTATATTTTTTACCTTCGTTACTACTTGCATGTTACAGGCATTTTGTATCTGGTACACATGACTATTATATTGGATAGCTTAAGCTATTCACATGCTATGCAATAACCTTTCATTGTGGCATATACATGTTATTCTATCCTTTGCATTGGCCATGGGTGTTTTCCCATGCAAATCCACACATATCTACAAGTGATGTCCCACCTTGACAATCTGTACATGTGGCAACCCTGCTGGGATGACCTGCATGGTGGACAGCTGTTCCACCCTGTGTATTATGTTTTGCATGTCTGCATAGTTACTCATCAGTACCGTGGCTACACATAATGCTTTGTCCAGATGTGTACAGTTAGGGACACCATGGCGTGTGAACACCTATGGGGTTTCGACAGGTCAGTAACCACACGCGGGATGTACACATTCTGCCGACACATTCACATGCAGCCATTTGGATTTCAGTACCTGGGATGGGATGTTGACATATGTGGGGTACATATTTGCAAGCCTGTCACTGCCTATGACAATACTTCCTACTACATATGGGGTATACCCGCTCTGTGTAGGTGTACAGCTGCGCAAGGCTGCTAGCTGAATTAGGTGGACATTCGGACATGGGTGCGGGTTACGTGCTATAAAGGGGTTGTTGTGTATTACATTTGCATGCATGGGTTCTGCTTCTGGATATTCCGATTTGGCATATGCCATCCTATGTGTATGTGATGGTTACGTTGCTGCGTATAGCACATTTTACTATACATATGTTTGTGTGTGTTTGGGATGCGATTTGGGATGTCTAGTTTCTTTATGGTTGTTATATGGTCATGACTGCCCAGCTGTGTACTATAACTACCACTGTGGGACTGCTGGTGACCATGCCCATGGAGCTAGTCATGTGTATTTGCGGCGCGCTGACATGATGCAGTACACCTCCACTGGGTGTGACTGATGACAGTGCACTACGTAACAGACACAGTATTCTAAGTATCATTTGTTCCATGAACGGGAACATTTTGTATTTCATGCATTTATGTTTGGTTCTCCATTTTGTGTGGACGGGTAATGTGTAGCATACTTTGCATACGTTTCATTATCCATGGACACTGATAGGTGCGGTTACTATTGCAGGCAGGCTGTAAAATTCAGCACTTTAGGTTGCTCATCGACAGCCGACTTGGCCACGCCTCCGAGCGCAACCTAGTTAGGCTCCCTGAACTCATGCACGTGCCCTATGCACGTGGTTGTGGTTGCAGCGCACACTCATTACTATGCATGTGGCGCTGCAATGCCATTTATACACTGCACGGCCAGTGCAAGCCTTACACCGGCCTTGTGTCAAGCTTCATGAATCCGGGGGCATGTCTCATTTCCTACTGACCAAACTTGTCTCTCTTAGTTCCTGTATTAGTTTCCCCTTTTCTTCTTTGTTATGTAGCAAGCAAAAATTAAAATTTTTAAGTTTTACACCATTTCACCATCATCAGTCCTTGTATATTATTTCTAATGCTATTCACATGTAATATTAAACTTCCTAAAATGTTTTGCTTTCAAACTATATCTTTCTTTTACTTTTCCTAAGTCTCTCATCAACTGATTTTTAATTGTCTTGTTTTTGTTCTTCTCCTATCTCCATTTTTCTATATCTTATTCCTCTTAACTTTCTAAAATTGCAAATATGTTGTCTTCTTGTATTTTAATAACCTTGCTTTGAACTTTTATTTCTCCTCTAACTACCTCAACATTGTTTTAATTTTCTTCAATATCCTTGTCTTCATACCACCGTCTATCTGTAGTAATATTTTCTAATGTTTTTCTTTCTTCTGATCTTTCCTCTTCATCTACTTTTTCTTTTTCTAATATGAGACAATCAAACCAGAAGTGCCAAATTCTTTACATTTTCTGGAAAAAGGCTTACAGTTTTTTGTTGTATGTCCCTTCTCCCCACATTGGCCACATATTAATCTGTTAAAGTCATACACTAAATGATTTTCATCCCCGCAGAAATAATGCTCTTTGGTTTGGCCCCAGTACCTTGCAAATCCTCTCCTACCATTCATGATTATTGTATTCGAAATATGTTGAATTTTCCCATCTTTAACATCCATTGTTACCCACATTTCCCAACCCAAATCCATACATTCCTTTCATCATGTACTTTTAACTTTATGTACTTTACTACATAGTGAAAGGGAAAACAATTTTTACTCAAAACTGTCCATATATGAAGTTCTAAATTGCACAGTTATTTTCTTTTTTAACTGTAGTCCCAAACTCTAAAATAAATACTGTTTCCATTTTTGCTATTGCATTTCTTAATCTCATTTATAATTTTTTCCAGCAAATTAAAACTTTCAAATGTCACTTTACAAAACTTTTCAGCTCCCAAATTAATTAGTGCTCTGTCTTTAATGTTAAACCCCTAGTAGCAATATAATACTATCCATACCATCATACCTGTTCATACTGTCATCACTTTTATTTTTTATTCTTACCCCTTGTCATCTTTTCTGTGGCTGTTGAGAAAGGCAAATGTTTGTCCCTTCTTAGTTCTTTCTTCTAGTCTCCATGCCTTGTTTCATCTGTATAACTTTTTTCTTGTAACAAAAAACCCTCTTACAGAGGTAAACTCTAAAAACTGGCTGCCGCACTAGCCAATAACATCTCTGTTGTTTTCTTTTCACCAGCTGTTGGTTATGTTTCAAATTTCTTATTTTATTCTTACTGTAATAGTCTGTCCACCAAGTCAATCCATTGTGCTTCCTCACATTCCTTTGACTCTGCTTGGTTCATCAAATCTATCAGCACTCGTGTCCCCAATCCTCTTTTTTCCAACTCTGTAAAAGTTATTTAATCTCCTTCTCCTTCTTTCAGTAAGTTTTTTCTGCTCCTCTCTCCATCTGTTTTGCACTCCATCTTGGAATTCCAGGAACTGTAGTAACTGCCATCTGGCACCACCTAGCAGTTGTGATGCCAAACAGCAGGACAAAAGTATTGGGAAAATTCTGTGGTATCCTGGCCAAAATTCACCAAGTCATTATGAATACCATCACAGGTCTCCCTTGAAAAGAGGCCATTGTCCTAGTGGGACTAACCTGGTCAATAAAGTGTAAATAAATAACTAGTACAAATACAGTTCCTTTAGCTATGTTTAAGATCTCATTACTAGTATTTTGTTTAATATAAGAATATTTATGCACTGTTGTTTATCTGGGAAAGGATTAACCATTATTTACTCTATTGATTAGCAAGCTGTGGGGTACATATCAAGAACGAGACTGCTTCAATCCCACTATCAGTGAGATAAATATCAATTGGTATATTCCATATTTAGATCAATTAAAGAGCAGCAGATAACTGGTAATCTGTAGCTCCTCACAGGTTGGTATCAGTACTACAATCCCATGAAGCAGTTCTTGGGAATTGGAGAATTCTGCCAGCCTTTCCTGGGAATTGTGTGTGTGTGTGTGTGTGTGTGTGTGTGTGTGTGTGTGTGTGTGTGTGTGTGTGTGTGTGTGTGTGTGTGTGTGAGTGTACAAAAGGCAATTGCTGTGAATAGAGGGAAACTAGAAGATATTACTTGGGGGCTGTGAATGCTATGGCAAAGGCTCAGCTGTTTAAGTGACCTGAGCATTCATCCTATTTGGGTGAGGAGGACAAATCAGGACATCAGCGAATATTCAGTTTTTGCCATGGAAATAGGTTGTATTTTGTAAACTATTTACTGAAGTCAACTTTGCATGCTTTCTTATTATTAATTCATCCTTTGGTAACAGTGGTGCTAGCTCACCTCCAAATTTGGTAGCAGTCATGGCAAGTTGACCCTACAATTTCTAAAACTGCTCTTACATTTTATATATTCTTTGACCTTTGAATATACATGAATTCATTTTTTTTTATCAAGGAACCATAATACTAACCAATTCCATTGCACCAGAAGGGTAAAAACAGGTAACTTCACTGAAATTCCACCAGAAAACTGTCAAACTTGATGCACCAAAAGAAAGCAGGCATAATGTTTGGAGTGTTATCCAAGGCAAGTAGCCAGTTTCAGGCCTGAGGGAATGATGTGTGTGTGTTAGTTTAGTAAGGCATTCACAATTATTGCTGTTGTCTGTTGTGGAGCAGTGTTGTTAGAATATCAGCAAGCAGGTGTAGGGCTGAAACCCCTTGTTAGAATGTGTGAGGGCCGCGTCCTCAATCAAAACTTTTTGTTTTGGTATTTTAGGTTAGATAATATTATTACATATGTATGTTTGGCTTCTTGATGTGTTTTATGTCAGGAGGCTGATAACTAGTTTTGACTGAGGATGTAGTTTACCAGCTTCCTGATATGAATAGAGCACAAAGTATTTTGCTTAGGTACAGCATATTCCATCATAGACACATGCAGTTTATATACATCTTGTAAGTAGAAGAGACTATAAGAGCATACCTCTCAACTGTCCCTGATTTTCATGGACGATCCTAATTTTGACTCAGATTTTAGCTATGTAGCTTTTAATCCCTCCTAAGCCTTGGAGAAAAGCTGGTGAATTACACTTAATATATAATGACAATAATTATAGTTGTAGGTTTCTTTCACTTCAGAAAATGTATGCAAATTCTCCTTCTCTTATCCTGTCAATGTCTCAAGTTAATACTACGAGTATTTTAAAAGTGCCCCTGATTGTCCCTGCCTATTTTTTGGATTTGTCCCTTATGGGTTGAGAGCTATATATATGAATATTTTTATGCATATTGTGCTTCTGGGAATTTGTTTTACTTGGTTAGTTGCACAAAGTGCTCAGCATTTTATATTGGTAAAAACAAAGGAGGTTGAAGTAAATAATATCAAACACCTAGCATGTATTAGGAGAGTGGATGCTAATAATGCTTTAGTTAGCGATGCCTTTGATATTGGTGAGAATAGTTCTTTTATATTTAGAGTAATAGAAATTGTTATAAAAATATGTATTAATGTGTATATTAGTGCTTTTAAAAGCCCAAAAGGGTTAACACATTTATTCTATTTCATACTGCATAAATCCATATAAACTGCGAATGCTTTCTGACCATGCTTTCTGACCTTGTATTTTGTCAGCACAGCTAAAATCTTGCTTATGCATTTGGAAATTTACTGAGAAGCAGATGATTTTCTGCTGGGTTAGGAAAATAATGAATAGAACAATACCGTTTCTATAATGTTATTAAACTTAGACAATTAGCTCTGTTTGTGCTATGAGAACATACACAGCTGCAGGAAGGATAGATAAGTAGAACAAAGACTGCTTGAAGAATATGAACTATAATCTGTGTTTGCTTTGTGCTTGAATTAGCAGAGTACCTTGAAATGTAACAGAGCACTGTAGAAATAATTGTAACTAGCTAGTGGTCTCCAAGGCCATGTTATTTTTTTTAAAAAAAGTTTCTTACAATGTAATGTCATGTCAGCAGAAAATCATGAACAATATCTACTGTAAAAAAAATATTGTAGGCTTGTATTTGATTACGTCCGCTTTAGAAGGCAATGTCTTGTAAAACAGTATAAGAATGGCTTCACTTCCTGTTACTAATCAGACAAACTCTATTTCTGCATGTTTTTGTATCCTTGCTGCAAGAATTAAAAGTGCCTTAACCTGAACCTTACGTGTATTGGTCTTTGAAGTTTTTTCCTTTGACAGAAATTATTATAATATCCCAAGGGGGGTATTGTTAAACTGCAATGAATGTAAAAAATATAGGATTACTTTACCAAACATCATAGAGTTCTCGGGTTTAAATGAAACTGTTTCAAAACAGCTCATTTAAGAAGGTAATTGCTGCTCTATCATGTGATTAATTGAACTGTTTTAATATTATTTAAAGTCAGAGCATACTCTGCGTAGTTTTAAATGTTTAATAAAGCACATGGAGGCATTTTAAAACGGTTCAATGTTTTATTAATTTGCAGTAAATAGCTGTGGTTTTGGATATTCTCTTTTTACTGTGTTGTTTAAATACTGTAAATTTACTATACAGCACTGGAAGCTTTGGTACTGATTAGGTTAGTATACATGTCGAGTTTGTATGTGTTAAAAAGAGTATTAGTTGAATTTTAAGTGTGATTTGTGTTGCATGTGTGCGACTGAATGTCTTTTGCTAGTTTTTTTTCACTTATATGTTTCACTGACTGATAACATTGATGTCTAATGATATACTTACATATATTGTGGCATGTATGGCAGTTTATGACAAACCAGTCACTTCAGTCAGCTCTGTGACTTAAAAATCATATTTACTGGCAAATACAGTTCTGAAAAGAAATACAGTTCTTATCAAACAAGTCAGTTCTGCAGTTCCAACATAAATAAATTTACCTTTCTGGCAGGCTATTCCACAGTAGCACAAACTTCAGCACACACAGATGCAGTGTCCATTTCTAAAGAGGACTATGGCAGAGTAGTTCAGCTGACAAAAATAAAACCATATTTACAGATACCTCCAGACACCAGAGTAGTCCTCTTCCCAGCTCCAATATCAGAGAGCATGATGTCATTTTTACCTTTAATTTAAGCAGCAAGAAGTCCAGCTAGCTTCTCCTTTGAAAGGTCAGGCCATCCCTTCATATGGATACCATCTGGATTGCATTTTTTTCTTCTTTCAAATCTAGGGACCTCATTAGACCCTTCTCAGACCCAAAGGTCTTGAATCTCTTGTACACTAGGGCTCTGTAGTTCAAATACACTGTGTGTAGCTGTCTCTCATTACTTTTAATGCCCATGTTTATTTTTAGGTTAATCTTCTTAAAGGGGTCAGCCACCGCTATGCCATCTGACCCTTCTACCCTTCCAAGCCAGCACATTTGAAGTGACCAACCATTATTATGCTACTATATATATATATATATATATATATACATATATATATATATATATATATATATATATATATATATAGATATATAGATATATAGATATATATAGATATGTATAGACACGCACGCATGAATATACATATATCATGTTAT
This sequence comes from Protopterus annectens, assembly GCF_019279795.1. Lineage (NCBI taxonomy): Eukaryota > Metazoa > Chordata > Ceratodontiformes > Protopteridae > Protopterus > Protopterus annectens. Next base: position 337,139,959 of record NC_056731.1, on the reverse strand, counting down.
ATAATGCTTTGTTGAATTGTTTATTGGGTGATAACACAACAACAATGAAAATGCACTCCAGCAAAACTTCAAGCCAAGTAGTACCATAAGTCTTGCAAGGGTGGGTGGGTGATTCCTACTTTTTCTACACAGATGATGAGGAACAGGAATTGCAAAGCTATAATTCACAGAGATGTTTTTGTTCTTCTGATATATCATACAGAGCAGCACAATGAAATGCATGTCCGCCAGATATACCGTCATGTATACACGCACACACACACACACACACACACACACACACACACACACACACACACACACACACACACACACACATACACACACACACACACACACACACACACACACACACACACACACACACACACACACACACACACACACACACACACACACACACACACACACAATACAGCTCACAGTGAAGTAAAGGTTGTATATATGGAAAATTAATCAATATTCTACCCACGTGTAACACATAATTGCTACAAGGGCATGTGTGAAATACTGACTCATTGACTAGACCTGTCATTCACTTCCTAACTACATGCTTCTGTGGTTTTTGTCTAGCTTCACAACAGTTGGTCTGAAGGTCAGAAAACATGACAGCTTATTTGTGAATAAAACCTAATTAACATATTTCTAGAAAGCTTTCTTCAGAAAAATGTCTGCACTGCTCATTGGCTTCAGAACCTTTGTTTCATTTTATTAAAGCAACCTTAATGTCTTTGAAAGATAATGTCTTACAAATAGATTTTACACAAATGTGTCTTTCATTAGCATACAAATCCACTAACTCCCAGTTAATTAATCTCTTCTGCAGTTGAAGATTAGAATACATGACCTACATGACACAGCCTATTCAATCTTTGTTATCTTTCTTACATTTGAATGACTTTCTATTGCACCTCCTACATTTATGAGACAGAAACAA
>NC_056731.1:337079022-337134022 GCF_019279795.1 Protopterus annectens | reverse complement strand
GTTAGGGGTCATCTCATCTCGTCTGGGCAAGTCATTCTTTTGTAAACTACAGAGCTATTGTCTCACATTCTGTGGAAGTAAAAGCCTTCTGCATAGTCAGTTTGTTGATCACACAGGGATACACAGCAGTTTATTTAGTTACAGTAAAGATTTCTGGGGATACAAATAATGTCATTTCTTAGAGATCTCAAAATTGTGCAAGTTGTAATTATTGTCTCACCTAAGCTTTTATCTAAATGAAACACGCATTTCTTACGTTATTTTAACTTTTGCCAACATGACAAAGACAGCAGAGCTCAGAATCAAACCATAGCAAAAAGTGATCTATCAAGGCAATGCATACATGGATTGAACAAAAATCAAGTACAATAGTGATGTATGTGTTAAATGGTACCACTAACTGATCAAGGGTCTCTGCTCTGTGCTCACAGAGGACCTTTGAGTAAAAAAACAACAATCTCCAATGATACATTTTGCATGGTTTTGTACTCGACAGTTCAGCATTGAGGTAGGTAAACAGGTAGTGGTAAATTTTCATACTAAAGATGTCCAGGTGTTGGTCAGACCATAAGACTAATTCCACTCCCAAGGATGAGATGACTGCTCTTAACTAGAAGACCATGCTCAATGAATAGCCATTAGAAGTGGTTGCTGAGGTAATAATCTGAAACACACAAACCTACCTGTGGTACAACTACATCTGCAAACTAGTGTCACTAAGCTGTTACTGATCTAGATGTTGAAATCAAACAAGGCTAACCAGTTTGGGTGTGTCAACAACTAGTCAAGGCGAAAGTCAGTGAACTATTGTAAGCAGACCTTGATGCTGTTGGTTATATAGTAAAGGAAAAAAAAGATTGTCCCAACAGCCTAGTTGCACTTAAAGGTGCTGGTGACCCGGCTAGAGGCCTGGACCAGTGAGTTTCTACCTCACTACTAATAGCATCTAACTTGCAACACAAAATAATAGAAGTGTAAGAGGGAGTGGCACTGCACCTACTAAATGAACCCAAGGTTCTAGTCCAACCAGAGATAACATCTGATGGTTGTGTATCAACCTTATATTCAATGAATGCATCCTAGACTGAATAAATGATTCAGGTTACCTTGCTATCACCCTGCAATGATTTGCAATAGGCCTTTACATCTGCTAAATATAAGGCTAGTTCCTGTCTCTGAAATATTTCACCCCAGGCTGGCTGTGGGTGATCCACAACAAAGTAAGTTCACCTGGCTCATTCACTAACCGCTGCCTTTGATAGCCCTCACTCCTCATCCACCTTGCCTGTGAAGTCTTAATACTACAGATTTTGAAGTCATTAGTATATTCCAGATAAAATTCCTAATAAAATGTACGTGCAGGCAAGAACATATTAGATGGTTAGTTAACTTGCTCTCGTGCTCTACAGTCATCTTTCATATACATGCCAAGTTACCTCCCATTCCTAGTTTATATTAGAGCTGTAAAGATAACCACATAACCATAATGTATCGTTATTGGCAGTTGGTGCAGAGGATTAAGGCTAGGCATTATACTTTTCTGGTAGAGGGTTTGATTCCCTCAGACCTCATTTGCCTGTTGCATGACCTTGAGCAAGTCACATAACCAGACATTTCTCCTGGGTTGCTCCGAAAAGGAACAGTGTGTCCAGTCGGCCTACCACCTGGTTAACAAATGGAAATTTTTATCATTACATTCTTGCTTGTTCCAGGTGTAAAAAGATTTCACTGCCATGTAGCATCATCTTTTAGGAGGATGTCCTCATGAGCAGATGGGATGGCAATTGACAAATCCAAGATTTTGAAGACTGTCAATCTTCTTTCACAACAGGTGCAGCTTAGGGTTTCTTGTGGACTTTGGTCACTGTATGAGAAGGTACAAGTTTCTCAACACAACTTTATCACATGTCTTGAGTCACAAATTATACTGCTTAAGGAATCTTTTTTTTTTCTTCAGGTTCACAGAGTACCACTGTTATTGTGTTTTGTTTTACACTGATCAAGATACCTTCTAACAAAGTATAATATGAGGCTCCTGAGCAACTTGCATTGACTCCAGGATTTATTTTTTTATTTTATTTTTATTTTATTTTGCTTTTGTTTCCCTTGTTTGTCTGACTGGGTTTAGCCAAAAAAATTGTTTTCACTGGAGACCCAGGGGAAAAACTTTAACATATTACAGACGTTTTTAAACAGACATTCAGTAATATACATGAACAGACATTAAGTAATATACATTGGCAATTACACATGCATTTGGTAATTAGATTACATTCATATGAAATAAAAGCAAATGTTACAGTATAAAAGGTACTTGTACGTAAGTAGATGTTGATAACAGAGCATTTGAAGAGGTGTACTAGTGGGTTTGCAAATAGATAACAGATCATGTGATTAGTTTTTAGAAATTCAAGGAAATTCTGTTGAAGGAATAAACTAGGTAGGGCAGAAATATTAATATTGTAGTTAAGATGTGGATATAAAGGAAGTGTATAGATAATTACATGTATGGCTATCATAATATTTATATTAGAAGTACAGAGGTGGGGCTTGAGCAGTGTCACAAAACTATGTATTTGGCTAGGAGATGCAAATAAAACTATTCAGGTACTGGTGAAGACTGGTTGTGGGGCACAGGAATAAGAATGAAGATGGATGGTTTTACAAGTTGTCAAGCTGAAGATAACAGTGGCATTTATACTGGAGATATATTAGAGCAGATCTATTGATTTGATAGGAGAAGTTTTATCTGTGTTTTAAATGAGTTTGTCTAGTGAATGGATTTCTGTGGTAGTGAGATGCTACACTACTTGAATATAGGTGCAAGTGATATTTAAATATATTCACTAAGTGACTTGCACTACTAAATTATTTGGTTATAGCAATTAGTGATTTTCCCTGGAGTGTAAATTCTATTGGGGGGAAAAGCATATTAATGTTTTGGCTTACAAACAACCTATATATTGTAGGTAGTTGAGAAAGAACTAGGTGATGTAATAGGTCTAACCAGATTAATTCTTTGAGCGCTAGGCAGTGATGTATTTATTGTTATAGTTTACTGCAAATATGGCTATTTTATTATAACATTGCTCAGGTTTGGGACAGTTGAGACTTGAGGATTAGTGAAGATTGGGGCAACATAGAGGAGAGATGTCTATAAGAAAGTAGAGGCTATACTTCTGACTGTGTCAGTGAGGCAGGTTTTTATTCTGTATAATATACCTAGTGTTTGATGATTTTTTGAACCATGTGATACATCATGGTGGAATTTCAACTGGTCATCCATGATGACGACCAGTAATTTTGTGCGGTTTCCTTGTTCTGACAAGGTGTTGTTGGCAGACATGATAGTGAATAGTGTAATTTTCAAAGAGATGTGTTTTGGGGTAAAGAGCATTAATTTACTTTTTATAGGGTTTTGAAGCAGCTGTGAATTATTTATCCATGATATATTGATAAGAAGAATTGCTGCATAAGGTCTTGGAGGTTAGAGAGAAGAGATTTGCCAGAGCAGATTAGGGTCAAGCCATCAGTGTATTGAACTAGGGTATAGTTTTTTGTAGCTATGTAGAGGTCATTGATGAATATAAAAAAAACAAAACTATGCCAAAGCCTCAAAAGAAGCTTGTTCAAGTTTGTGATTCCTTTATCAGAGATTCTTATGATTTTTAACTAAGATAATGGATAAAATTGTGGAACCTGATGATTTAATAGTGATGGCTGATGTTAAGTCTTTGTACACCTGCATCCCACATGAAGTGGGTTTGGAATGGGTGGGACAAATGTTAATCAAAAGTGATGAATTTGAAGTAGGGGAGTGTAGATTTATGCTAGATTGTATAGAATACATTTTGCCTAACAATTATTTTGTTTTTGAAGGGGTGTATTTTTTGCAAAGAAAGGGTGTGGCCATGGGGGCAAGGATGGCCCCGAATTATGCAAACCTAGTCATGGCCTATTGGGAGACACACATTTTATCTAATTTAGAGGGTAGAGATAAAATGTTTTTATATTATTGGTTTATTGATGATTTGTTTTTTGTTTGGTGGGGAACAGTAGCTAATTTGCAGCGGTTTGTTGAAAACATGAACAAATTTACATGTTTTTTGAGTTTCTCCAATGTCTGGAGTGCCTCACGTGTTTGTTTCTTAGATTTAGAAGTATTTAAACAAGTTAGGGAGTGCAAGTTGGGTTCCATCATCAGTTACAAAAAATGTGGCAAGTAACACTTTGTTACACTATTCTAGTATGCACCCAACCTATGTTAAACACAACATCATTAAAGGTCAGTTAGTAAGACTGAAAAGGTTAACAACGGACACCACAGTACTGGATAAATTTGTAGATGAGTTACATAATAGGTTCAAGCATAGGGGGTACCCATCAAGGACTGTGAAGAAAGTATTGATGGGTGAAACACATGATAATGTCAACATCACTGACAATCACCGTTTATAGGATTGGTCTAGCTCTATACCTTTGGTTTTCAGTATTGACAGTAGTGCCATTAAGGGAATTATTAAAAATAATTGGAGGATTTTAGAAGTTAATTGTGGTTTAAAAATGTTTTAGGGTCCGCACCTTGTTTTATTAACAAGAGAGCAAAACATTTTAAAGAGTTGTTAGAAGAGGGCCATAGTATGAGCCAAGTATAAACAACAGGGACTTTTAAGTGCATGAGTTGTAATTATTGCAGTTATATAGCAGAAGGTCCATATTTTGAAGTGAGTACTGGTATTAAGATTTGGCAGGTACCTGGACTATTTAACTGTGGGTCAACATTTGTGGTGTATTTAGCTAAATGTTCTGCATGTACCTCATTGTATATTGGTAAGACCAATAGACAGTTGAGAAGAAGAATATATGAACACGTGTATGCTATTAGAAGTAAAAGTATTGACAATGCATTGTTTAAGCACACTTTGGTGTGCAAAAATTGTAAAAAAAATTACTTCACTGTTATTGATTGTGTGCCTTGTGATTTTAATGGTAATAGAGAGGGGAATTGGATTATAGAGAATTAAAATGGCAAATATTGTTTAATGCATATAATGTACCTGGGTTGAACAGTGGAGTGAATTAAAAAGCTGTTTTGTATAGAACATTTTATCATGACAAGTGTAAATAATGTTTTATATATTAGGCAGTTTTTTTGTCGGGTAGTTTTTCTTAGGTGATGTTTTTATAAGATTTTTTTCATTTTTTACATTGGATTACTACAATTGTCACTTGGTTAATTGGTTGTACTTGATTGGTGGAATTTAATGGATGGCATTATATTAGACTGAAATGATTAAGAAAGCTTTATTCTGATGAAGGTCTTTGTGAAATGGCTGAAAGCGCTTAATCCTTGAATCCTTTTGGAATTAAATATTTTTAATTACTCGGTGGTGTCAGCTATTTTGTTTTCCATTGTAGTGTTTCGTTTCAGTCATTGATGAATATGTTGAAAAGTATAGGCTCTAGTATAGATCTTTGTGGGACACCAGTACTTACTGGAAAGAAGGTGGAGAAACCAGTTTTCCATTTCACTACTTTGCTCTGTTTGAGAGGTAGCTATGGAACCATTGCAGTAAAGAGTTGGTGAGCTGTAATAATGAGAGTTTATGCAAGAGCTTCAGGTGAAAAGATAGTATTTGACAGGTCTAGGACAATGGTGGAGACTAGACTGCTGGCATTTCTATAAGTGTTGATAGTATTAAAAAGAATTTAACAATGCAGTAGTCGTGCTGTGATGATGATGATGGAAGCCATGCTGGGTTGACAATAGAAGCTGGTTATCTATTAAATAGTTGTGAAGTTACATTTAAATATATTTTTCTAATGGTTTTGATAAGGGAGATAAAATGGCATTTGGCCTACTTGTGTAGTGAGATAATGAATGATTTTTTCCCATTAGAATGAGGACTTTATTTTCAGATATGGATTAATTTATCAGAATTGAAACTGGCTATCCAGTAGCATTAGCTGCTGTTTTAAGACATTCACCAGGTAAATTATCAGGAGCAGTTGTAGTAGGCTTTAACTTTATGAAGTTTTTGATGGTATCTTTGGAAACTGGTTTAAAGCAGAAAAGCTGAAGGGGACATCAATCATTTAGGACCATGACTGTAGTTCTTCTCATGGACTTTATCAACTGTTCATTATGTTTTAAATGGCTGTATGCAAAGTTGTAGGCATCATGAGATGGATGTCAGTCCATTCTGAGTACTTGTGTAAGCCAGAAACATTTTTCTAAGGAATGGGCCAGTATTGTCCACATACAAACTAGAACATGACTTTTCATGTGATTCCCATGGTACAGAAGTACATTTGGTGGTGATTTACTGTAATACTGACAGATATCCCACACCTTTATTTTACTTCATCCTGATCCTTGTAGTACATACTATATAAGATTTTTAACATTAGATAATACCCTGTTGAAGGGCATTGACTAAACAACCCTGAGCTCACACTCATCTTTTACAATTCTAATTTTCTAGAATCATATAGTATACACCTTTAAGCCAGCCTTTCAAGACATATTCATGACACTGAGAGAAATACAGCTATAAAATTAAGTGTTTAATTTTCTTTGTCTGCAGTAGTGTATTTTCTGAAAATCTAACATCGGTATTTCACGAGGAATGTCAGGTCTTTAGGCTTTTGTGCAATATGTAATGCATGTAATGCAAATAATACTGGCTAAGGGTCCTGCTGACCCTATAGTGCCTTTTTTAGGCAAAGTTCAAATGACAAATTCACCACCGTAACAGGAACAGTCAAGCAAAAGCTGAGGGTAATGCTACTCAATGCTAGAAGTCTAAATCTCAAAAAGCACACACTCGAGGCACTCCTTAAAATGGAGAACATCGATATCTGTGCAATGAATGAGACCTGGTTCAAGGCTCTAGAGAGCACCCCTGCATTACCAGGCTATAACTCATACCACACCTTTCGGCCATCTAATCTGGACCAGAACACCAAAGGCAGAGGTGTGTCCATATTCATTAAGGATATCCATACCTCCAGGCTAGTTGTGCAGCATAATACAGCCAAGGTTATCCAAGTGCAACTAACTCTGGGCAAAACTGCAATCCAAATTGTAGCTTGCTACTGATCCCCCATCATGCCCTAGGATTTCCACTTCTCTTTTCTTGATATACTGGAAAATATTAGGGTTCAACCAGACACCCTAATAATGGGTGATTTCAAGTACCCCACCATTAACTGGGAAAACTACTCCTGTACCAACTCCTTCTCTGAACGCTTCCTGGAATTTATAAATTCCAGTGCCCTGGATCAACTTATCCACACCCCCACCAGTGGCAACAATATCCTAGACCTAGTCAATACCAACATGAGTGACCGGTGTTCCACACCTGAAGTCAACTCTTCATTGGTCAGATCCAACCATAAGCAAATCACCCTAGCTATCCACGTCCCGCCCCACCCACCATTAAGGAAACCACGGTAACAAATTTCTCCAAAGCCAACTTCATACTTTTTAAGACAGAAGTGGTGGACTTCTTGACACCATTGCAGATGGACAATACAGTTACGACTGCTGAATCAAACACAAATGCACTCTATAAGCACTTACACGAGTGCATGGATTGTGCTATCCCAAACAGAACCAAGATGCTATCCTCCAAAAAAAGGAAGCCAATCTGGTGGTCCCCTGCCATAAACAAACTCTACAACAGAAGGAAGAAACTGTGGCAAAAGAGAGTAAAATCCCATGAGTGGAGGAACTCCCTGGTCAGCCTCAGTAAGAAGCTGAGATCTCTTATAAGATCCTCCAAAGCTAGCTACAAAAACAAAATTGCCACTGATTGTAAGGGAAACCACAAAGCATTCAATAGCTATGTCAAGAATCTCAATGGCAACACTCAGATCTGCTCTGAGTTGCAGCATAATGGCATGAAAATTACAGAACCAACTGATAATTGCCAACATCCTGGCAGATAGGTTCAGTGCTAACTTTACCCCCCTCTCACCCCCTAAAGGGCCCATATCTATACAGGAAGAATGCAGAATCACTGTAATCACATCTATGCAGGTAAAAGCTGCACTCTCTAAAACCAAAAACACAGCATCCATGGGACCGGACAACATCCCAGGCTGCATTTTACACGAACTTCAGAATGAAATGGCTCCCCACCTAAGCACCATGTTCAATCATAGTCTCACGTCAGGCTTTGTGCCCACTGAATGGCGCACAGCAGTTATCCCACTCCACAAAGGGGGAGCCACCACTGATCCTGGGAACTATCACCCTATTAGCCTGATGAGCCTGGTCTGCAAGGCCATGGAAAGTATCATCATGGAACTCATAAACAAAGACATTGGTAACCTCCAAACTCTGGACCCCACCCAGTTTGGGTTTGTGAAAGGCAGATCATGCCTTCTGAACCTGATTGACTTCTTTGAGGCAGTCACCAAAGAGCGTAGATGAGGGTAAGGTCATTCACACAGCCTATCCTGACCTCGCCAAGGCTTTCGGCACCATCCTCCATTCTGGAATTATAGCTAAACTCACTAAGCCAGGTATAAATCCCTACATCATAAGATGGGTTGCCAACTGGCTCACTGACAAAACCCACACTGTAAAAGTTGCAGACTCCAAATCTGACTTCAAACCAGTAACAAGTGGAGTACCACAGGGTTCAGTCCTGGGACATCTCCTGTTTGGTATCTACTTCTCTGAAGTATAGGCTAACACAGAAGGCCTCTGGCTAATGAAGTTCGCAGATGACTGCAAACTAGGAGCCATATTCGAGTCCCCAAATGATGTGGACATCCTACAGAAGCGCCTCACTGAGACAGATGCCTGGTGTCAGAGGCATGGCCTCAAGCTCAATGCCAAAAAGTGCATTGTCATCCCCTTTGGTAAAAACTCTGTACCAATGAACTACCACATAAACGGCAGTCTAACGCCAAATGTGTGATAAGAGACCTTGGGACCCAGGTGGACAGTAATCTCTCCTTTGATAATCACATTGCCACAGTAGTCAGGAAATCCTTCTATGTGGCACACCTCATCACAAAAGGGTTCTCATCGAAGAAAAAAGAGGTCATTGTTTCCCTCTACTTGGCACTCATTTGACCCATTATAGAGTACAACGTCCCTTTTGGAATGTACCTCACAAGACATCTGCAGTGGCTGGAAAGGCCACAGAAGTACCTCATAAAAAGGATTACTGGCCTCAAACAGATGCCCTACACTGACCGTCTCAAAAAACTCCAGCTTTACTCTGTAGCATATCACCTACTCCGAGGAGATCTCTGCCTAACATATAAAGCTATGTCAAACCCAGAGCTGTTGGACATGCTACACCTAAAGAAATCCCAATCCCTCTGAGCTACACACTCTAGGGACATAAACCCTGCCATCACAATAAACATGGCATGCTGGAGGGATAGATTCCTGTCCCAGAGACTTCCTATACTCTGGAACAAGATATTCATCTATGTCAAGCAAAGTTCCTCAATAGCACTCTTCAAGAAAAATCTTGATGAGTGGATGGGAAATAGGAAATACACTTTGGGGATCACTTCTGTGGCTCTGCTCAACAGGGACACAGGAAATTAACTTTCTTGGGTGGTGTAAGCTTGGGCCGATAGCCTAGTACCTATCTATGAACCTATGAAGCTATAATAGCTATCTGGTCTTTAGACAGTTTTATTTACAAATGCCCTCAGCAGCACTGCACAACTTTTGGTAAACACATGCAAGGGGCAGGTTTTTTTGCAGTGCCACTTTTTTATGGTGTGTGTGTGTGTGTGTGTGTGTGTGTGTGTGTGTGTGTGTGTGTGTATGTGTGTGTGTGTGTGTGCACGTGTGTGTAGTGAAAACATGAAACGCGAGAATCTTCAGGGAACACTAAGGCTATCATGAGGAAGAATCAACAGTTACCTTTGAATTTTTTGCTGAGTACAGAGCAGTATAGCAGTAAGGGACAAGTCCTTAACCAGACAGTCGGATGGTCCTGTGAAACGGAAAAATGACAGCCCTGTCAAGCATGGGAAAGTGAGTCGCAGATAATACAAGGTATTTTGAATCTTTCTGATATTCCCTTAGATGGACCATGTGTCTCTGTTTTAAACAAAGGCCTTAGCTTTATTCCTACAGCAGAGGATGGCTTAACCTCAGCTTTGACAGATTTAAAACAGTTTATTCGGAATATAAATTTAAAGGTTCTTTTTGGTTCAAATAATGCTATGATATCAAATAATACTTGCAAAAGACGTAGTACCTTTATACCAGTTAATTTGCCTGTGACAACTGCTTTCCATAATTTATGTGAAGCTGATTTGAGAAAGTTACATGGGACTACAATTAAGAAGAAGAGACAGTATAATTTGAACTATGATGAACATTGTGCCTTAAAGAAACTGCAATTTGACAATACTATTGTAATGAAACAAGCTGATAAGGGAGGTGCTATTGTTGTTATGGATTGTAATGCCTATAAGACATCTATGCTCAATTTTCTTCAAGATGAGAAAGCTTTCAGAAGAATATCATATAATGATGCTAAGAAATGCATTAGTAATGTTAATATGTATATATATGAGCTACAAACTAATGGTGAGATAGATTTAGATTTGTTTCACTTTTTTACAGTACCTTGTCCCACTATTCCCTTATTATATGGGTTTGTCTCTGGGGTGGGTGGATAACTGAACCGATATCTGTTTATCTGTGTCCTAATATCTTAAAGGACACAGGTGAAGCAAACTTTCAATTTGGTATAACAGTCAGGTTATTTATTTGTAACCTTAGATATAAATTCTCTTTTACTGTCATACCAAATGAGTATGGCATTGAGGCTATCCGACAGTTTCTGAGTAAGAAAATAGATATACCTACAGGTGATGTTCAAAACATATGTGCATTATTAGACTTAGTTCTGAGCAACAATGTATTTATGTTTGATCAACTTTTATTTCTACAGCTAACTAGTCTTGTATTAATGAATTAGAGTTTATACATGATGGTGTAAAATTTTTGAACAGTAATATTTGCTTGTACCAGAGGTTTGTGGATGATTGCTTTATGGTTTGGAAGATCTGCAAGATTTTATAGTATATTTAAACAGTAGTTCTTGGTTTTAAGGAGATTATATCTGAACATGAAGCAATTTTCCTTGATGTTAAGGTATATAAAGAAGAGGGTACTTTACAAACTACTATTCACAATTTTAAAGGAATTGTTAAAGCTCAATTTTATGACTTGGATATATTGGAAGAATTATACTACATACAAACCTTACCTTAGGACAGTATGAATGATCATGTGATCATTACATCAGGATCTAACATTGGAAATATAGTTAGAACTAGATATGTTATGAACTTTAGTAGTAGAACAGGTTAAGCTTATTATGTTATAAAGATTTTAACTAATTATGCATTTATTCATCCTGTTACTTTAAAAGAGTTTTACTTTAAAACAGTAGCATTCTGTAACAGTGTAAATGTGGTGTATTTGGCTACTTGTAATGCCTGTTCAGCATTCAAACTTAAAGACAGAATAATTGAGCATAAGTCAGAGGTATGAAGGGAGGTTGAGTATAATGCTCTTTTCAAGCATATTAAAACACATAATTTAGATGCCTAGATTTGGTTAAACCTCATAGTAGGGGTGGTGATATTAATAATGTTTTAGATATTAAGGAATATGAATGGATTTTAAGACTTTCTGCACCTGAATTAAATTCTACTGTTAGCCTAAAGCCTGTTTTAAGTAAAATTCAGCGTGTTAAGCTGTTTTAAATATTTTAAATATTTTTGCATTTTGTATAAATATTTTTGCATTTTGTATATCTATTATGTTATATGTTATATTATATTGTGTTTGTCAGTTATGTGATTTTGGCTGCTATCATGTGACTGTTTTTTGTTCCTATTTAAAGCAAGCTGCTTTTGTTTTAATGATTGTTAGTATTGAAGAAGGGTTTCACCCGAAAGCTTTGCTGTGATATATTAAATTGTTTTCTGCCTACATTTGTTTGTTTCTGTAGTGAAAACATTATCATAAATAGTTATGAAAGTTTTAGACTTCAAAAATTATGGTAAATGATGGTATGAAAGCACAACTGCTATACCACATTGTGAAATATCAGTGGAGAGGATCAACTTTGTCAGCTGAATAACTACCACACACTTCAGCAAGGTATAGCAAAATGTTAGACTTCAACATGCTTCCTGCTCTTTCCAAGGCAGCAAAATATAATTAGAACAGATGTAGCAAAAAAAAAAGACAACAGACCATCTAGATTATACAACATTATATGTGCACAGAAATGTAAAACATGATCAAAGAGTTTGTGTGCCTCCAGTGAGGCCACATGCCTTCCAGAGCAAGATTACTTATATGACAACAACATGTCCACTGCCTTATAATAGCAATGCTAGTTACACAATATTTTGTCAAATAAAGATCTTACCACAGTCCAGAATTCTTGCATATATTATACTTTTAAGCCTCAGCTATTGATCAGGGATTCTGCTCTTTGATACCTTTTTGCTTGCATTCAAGGATGTTCAAGACTCAGCACTTAATGTTTTTTTTTTTCTTTTAAGTAATTCTATGGAAGCAGGGTTACCTGCTCATATGCTGTGGCTGCTAATCAAAGTCGTGTCACTGCCACTTTACTGGCATAAGCTTCTAATGTGAAGGACCATTGTATTCAGATCTTCCAGTAATACTGTGAGTTATGGATCAAAGTCGTGTCACTGCCACTTTACTGGCATAAGCTTCTAATGTGATGGACCATTGTATTCAGATCTTCCAGTAATACTGTGAGTTATGGTGCCACTAAGTTGTTATAGAGAGTACAGTATTTCAATATATCGTTCCTTCCTTACCATTTACCTAAGAGCAGGTTGAGGATGTAGCTAACAGAGGGGTATAGGGAAGTAACCTTAGACTTTATAAGATCATACAGGGAATTGTTATGAATTTATCAGGAATGGCCTTTTGGGCCTATGGCAGCAGTTCTTTTTTCTATTTTTGAACATAACCACAGCACCTACAACCATTTAATGTGTGTGTGAGCTCAAAAATGGCTGTCAATAGTGTTTTATTTAAGAGAAAGGTCTAGAAAATGTTACAACATACACATCTACTAGTATTAATTTTGGTAAGTGCAGTCTGGAATCAGAGAAACTAAAGCTTTAATTCTTGATACAAGCTTTATGTTTTAGTGGTAAATTATTTGTATATGAATATAGCTGAGTTTACTGAGGATAATAAGGGTAAAGGGGCATTCAGAGATTGTTTATTTATTTAAAGTTGTTTACAGGATTAATCAGATGTTAAGGGTAACTAAATACTTAATACAGTGCCAAGACCTATATGAATTTTCTTTTTTGGCAGCTGTGGAAATATCAGTTTCATAGGTTGTTGGAGACTATAATACAGATTATTATAATCATGTATTCATAGGAATCACTGGAATCATAGAAAGTTCATGGCTACTGAGTCTTGTGACCATTATGCTTTTCCCTTTTTCACTCTAGGCTGTACCTTACCTCTCAAGAAGGGCTGGCTAGGCCAGTCAAGCCCAGGGTGGATTAATGAATAACCACCCAATTATCCAGGCCCAGTTTGAAGGAAGATAGTGTATCATGCTGTGTTATCTGTAGGATAAGCATAGTCCAGAGGTAAGGGAGATGCTGAGTAATAAGTCTGTTTTGCCACTTTGTTTTATTGATTTGGTGAAGCAAGTTTAGATTTCTTGTTCTGTTATTTGTAGAAGTACAACCCAACAAATTAAACAAGTCCTCCTAAGATTTTTAAGTGTTTTTATAGAATCATGTGTTCATAGTTAAAAACTAGGCTGGCTGCCTTTGCGGACCATTTTAAGCCTAACTAGCTTCCCTTTTTGTGCTTGAATTAACCTGTTCCATTTGGTTAGAAATTGGCTTCACCCATTCCTTGGTTGATAATTCCACATTTCCCTTAATGAGAATAACTGGGTTCATACCATAGATAATTTGAGGGGACCCATGCAAGGGGATTTTGTTATGTATGATCGAACATACTTAATATCGAACAAAATGAGCAGACAAAAATAAGATCAAACATACATAATGCCACATTACTTAAACATTACTAAAGCATTCCCATAATACCAGCCTCCAATCTGTCTGAATAGTGGCCATGTTCTGAGAAGGGTATTTTTTAAGGCACGGTGTGGAGTTAGGGTTAAGGTGTTGGCAGTGTTATGGTTAGCATGTGTTACTGAGGTGGGTAGGGGGGCTTCACTTGCCACTACATAAGATCCACTGATACACACAAACATGTACCAACACACACTGCATACATCAGCTATAAGCTCTTACCTAACCCTGACCCTAACCCTAAAATACACACCCTAACACACGTGTACACAGTCTAATCTCTTTCAAGTCCTCACTCACCAGTTTTGAAGAAAGAGCACTTTAACACATTGGACATTTGACTATCTGAATATTCGACAATCGCAATCACCTTAGCATTTTTTAAGCAAAGAGATGTTTGATGAAATGCACTGGCATGTGGTAAGTTTGCAGTTTCCATCCATAGATCCACATTGCTCTTGAATATGGGCAGGGATGTACTTTATTTTATGTGGAGATATACCTGTTCCACCAAATCATTGTGTTGATTTTGCAGAATAGGTTTAGATACCTAGACTTAGTATTTCTGATGCCATTTGGATTGTTGATGTTCAGTAAATCAATCAGTAATGGTTCAGTGGATGCCTTGTATGGCAGACACAGGTTACCTCTTAGCAATCTGTAGGATACTGATTATAGTGACAGGGCTTTTAATCAGTCCATGTAGGACTTGTTGTTTAGGCCTTGTATCCTTATAGTAATTTATCTCTCTGGATGTTCCAGTTATTGCATGTGTCTGGACAGATACATGCTAAACGGGAGATTATACTCAATGATTGGCCTAAAGAGGGCTGAGTAAAGGGGACAATGACCTCCCTTGATCTAGACACAATCCCTTTATTTATAAGCTGTGCAATATAGAAGGACTTTCTTTCAATAATGGACATATGTTGGTCAAAAGTTAAGTCACTGTCCACATAAGTTCCCAAATCCTGAAAAACTAGATCAACTGTTAGGTCTGTATTGCCAATGTGGTAGTTCCCTGGGACAGATGACTTCCTAAAGGTTACAGTAATGCATTTTTTTGCATTAAGTTTCTGTCCATAATTCAGTTCATGATTTTTTTTTTGTGCAAAGCTTTTACTAAATCCCTCAGAGACTTAGAGTCTGTGTCCTTAATGAGGCCAGCTGCCCTTGCAGATATTCAGGATGGGTTTTAGTCTACCTGCAGATGGTACCTCTGCCTCCAGGTGAACTGTAGGTCTACTGATTAGTTGTAGAAGGAATTATAATGAACCTTTTATACAATAATTGTTTGTGGGGTTTCAGTACAAAGAGCACTTCTGTTTGGGATACATAAATGCACTGCCCGGGGACAAGCTTATTGGCAGCAGCATTCATGTGTTGCTTGCCATTGGCAACAATTCCTAATTTCAAAGGTGATCTGTCTCAGGGTTCACCAGTGTATTTTCTGGACAATTATTCATTCATTCCTGTACTCAAAGATCCACCACAAAATCTGTAGATGTTTCCATATGAGAGTGATGCCTCCTATTTTCAGTTTCAAAATATACCACTGCTTGATGAAAGTTTTGGCACCTCTCACATTGGTTGATGGTCAGTATTTTAAAACTTGTAATGTTTGTATATGTTTTTAAGGTATACTTTCAATCTGTCTTTGTGTTTTTTTTTTCATTTATCCCCTACATGATCAATGGTTTTGAGCTGAAAATACAAAATCTGTTTTGCAAGATGAAATTCAGTTCAGAAGAGCCGAGATTTAAGGAGTAATGTTACAGTACTAGTGATAATGGAATGGGTGTATGAAAACACTGGTATTGGTGTAGTGATCTTTCCATGAAATGAAGAGGACTTTCCTGGAAGTATAATAGGTGTAACCATTCAAGGCTCTTTGCATACTGTTGGTACATTATTTAGGTTTTGTATCCATAAAGATATATAAGGATGATAACCAAACTGTGTACAATGCCCATTTACAGGTCACAGCTGGTGTATACTTGCCAAAGTAATTTCACAGGGATGCAGTAACATGGTGCATCATTGTTAAACTTCCCTGTCTTCATTTTTAAAGATGGTTGGTTGAAAAGTAAAGTGAAGCATTTGGTTGCTAACCAGATCTGTCTCTAGATGGTGAATTGGGGAGAATTGTGAGTAAAGTTTGAGTTGTTGGATCACTGTAGTCTTCCTGATATTTATAATTGCAAGCCTTTGCAAATTATCTGCTACAGCTTGGAGGTCACACATTGTGTAAAAACAGTGCTTCCCCAACTTCCTATGAGCATAGTCACCAACATCTTCAAGGATGCAATCTTCCAAACTCTGGAAGGTTACTGGGGCATTCCTCATTCCAAAGGGCATTTATTTGACCACATACATCCAAAATGGGTCACAAAAGCTGACCATTACCTCCTTGCAGGTGTTAGGACTCCCTGATCCTGATTGGTCAGATCAGTAGTAGTCAGATACTTAGTCCCACCCAACTCTTCTGTGGTTTCATCTGTCAACACAGAACCTGTTACTGTCAACAGCAGCACTACCACCAGTGAGGTGCTGGGAATGCTGGACTCCATGATTACTCTCAGATCAAACATGCCCTGCAGTCCTTTTCTGAGGGTTTGCCTAACTCATTATGGCATGCTATAAAGGCCTTTTTGATGGGTTGCTGGATCCCTGTGTCCACATGGTGCACCACCAGATGGTTATACCCTGGCTTATTAATAAATATGTCCCCAAACTCCTGTAGTACTGCTCAAATATCCAAAATGTGGGTAGGAGATAGCTACCATGCAAGAGCTACCTCACTCACTTGGGAGTCAGGTCTAGTCTCACTGAGAAGGAAGGACACAAGATCCTCCTCTGACTTCTCCTGTTAACCACTACAGGTGCTGAGTACCAGCATCTCTCTAGCATGGTAGGGCTTCAGTATGTTATCATGGTAGAGATTTTGCATCTGGCTCTCACCTGACAAGTCTTTCGCACAGTTAACATTGCCTACCCTTCTTACAATAGTGCCTGCAATTTACTGCATCTATCAAGGATGAGTACCTTCACTTTCTGCCCAACAGTATATTCTCTGGTCCTGGATTTCCGGTCATACCAAACCTTTTGCTGTTGTTGTGCCTATGCTAAGTGTTGTTGTGTGAGCCATGAGCTCCCTAAGCTGTTCCTGAAGTTTACAAACTATTCCACAAGAGATTCATTGTGGGAATGATCATCTTTGGAAGTTAAATCCAGTGGTTCATTCACCCAGGGACCATACAGCAGCTCAAAATATGAAAAGCATTTAGAATTCTGGAGAACTTCTTTGTATGCAAAGAGGAAAATGGGGCAGGTATCTCTCCCACTCCATCTTGAACTGGTCCATGAATGCTGTCAACATGGTCTTTTGTGTAGAGTTGAATTTGTGGATGGTAGCAGTGTTCTCTAAAATACTTTAACTCACAACACTTTCACAAACAGGCCAATGGGTCTGACATAAAACTGACACCTCTAGCTCTCTCAATATTTCTGTTGAACATTTCTAACAGAATATTTGCCACCATCTGTGCCTCAACAGAGGACAGAGTCAATGCCTCAGTGTATCTAATGGTATAATCCACCCCCACCAAGATATACATCTCATCTGTGGAGCTTCAGGTACTGAGAGAGATCATACAATATCCATAGATGCTTTCTGGAATGGCTCTTTAGTAAAAGATAAGGACATCAAAGCAGCTTTAGCTTTACCATCTGCCTTTTTGGCCATCTGGAACTGTTCACAACTCTTGCAGTAGCAGCCCAATAAAAATTCTGCATCTGCTTTCTTTTTATGCACTTTATGACCATATGGCGTAAAAAGAGAGAATTGTATTGGCTGCGGCAAAAACTCCTGTCATTAGGCCCTTGGTACTACAAGCTGCTGTATTACTTCTCTCTCTAGCCCTGGTTTAGGAGTCCATTCTTTGTACAATAACCCTTTGTTCCAGTATATGGACAACCCTCTTAAACGTTATGATCAAGGGGCCCCTTTGGCTAGCTCCTTCAAGTTCTGTAAAATATGGTCTGTGAACTGAGACTGTCTCGTCTTTGTTTTGTAAGCCTTCCCAGCTTCTCCTAGAACTGAAATCAAGTATATTCTGATAGTGGCACCTCAAATTCAGGCTTGCTACCAGCCTTCCCCTTTCTTGAAGTAACTCCACCACACTATTCTTGAAGTAATGCCTTCCAAGGGTAGCCCAATACCTTTCAACAGCTGTGTCTCAGATTCACACTCGCTGCTACTAACTTGCAGCATTCCTGAAACAGACACATCATCAGCGTACCTAGAGGTGTTGGCACTGGCTGGGTATTGCCCCTCCCCCCGCTGTCTTCCCAACATGCTTTCCTCCATGCCTAGCTGCATTGTAATTGCATGTACACAAGACACTGAATTTGATGCAGTGGTTGTCTCCAGACAACCCACCACTGTCACGGTGCTACCTCTACTTCTTTTTTTCCATGACATTTGTTCCCTACCTTGTCTGAATGGATACTGGTGCCATTCATGCCCTCTTTGTTATACTGAAAACACTTAAACTCAAGACTTGGGCATGTAATAGAACTTGGGGCTTCTTCCTCTGCCTGTGAACATAGCTGTTCTCGCTTAGGCATTTCCCCTGAGTTCCTATACACCCGTATCTAGCACAGGGTGTCCCTTATTGTGCAGTTTTGCCCATCTAGCTAGATAAAGGTTCCCTTCTTCCTATCTCTTCAGCTGTGTTACACCCCTGATCTGCCAACCAAATTCTCACATCCTCAGGCAGACTACTGAGTGCTTGCTCCCTCACCAAAATGTCTGATAACTTTTCAGATTTAGACACCTGACAAGCACTCACCTATCTATGAAAGTAAGCACTAATTTCAGCAATGTAATCACTCTGTCATCTGCCTTTTTTCTATGCTGCCTGAATCTCTTTTTTATACCTCAAAAGTCAGTTTAAAACATTCAAATAAACTATGTTTAACTTTATCATAATTCAAGCAATTAACATAATTTTGATTCAACATGCATTGATATACTCATCAGCAGAGGAGTTAAAACCTCACCCATTGCCTTAAGTCAGTTTGGTGATGATTACATACCCTTTCAAATCCTCATATGAAACTATCCCTTTCAACACCCTCTTTATACTGTAGAATAATTTGGTACTGATCTTACTGTTTAGGGTTTGGTTCCCCCTTCCATGTACTTTTGTGTCTTTGGTGAATAGCCAGCATCTCCCTCGTGTTGGTGATGCTTCTCTCTCTCTTTCTTCTCTCTCTCTCCATCTTGTTCTCACACTCTTCGCACCTCCAACTGCTTAATTCTCTCAGTTGCCTCATGTTCCAGATGTTTCATTTCTAGTGCCAGTCTCTACATTTCAAGCTGGATTTTGAATTCATCTGGGAATGTAATTGATCTGTTCTTTTCCTGCATGCTGCAAACCTGCCAAGCTGTCTGCCTGTTCACTGATGTGTGGACTGATTGACTAACACAAGCATGGGTGTGTGGCCTGCTTTACTACCCTCCCCTTCTCTATTCCCCAGCCACCTTTCAGATCCTCAGATTTATCTTTTCTCTACCACACCCTCAAATCCCTCTGTCTAACCAAACTCTTAAAGCCACACAACACATTCAAACAAAACCTACCCTTAGCTCCGATATTCCACTAAATTTGCACTCCGCTCAGGGCACACAAGCTCAAATCAGTGCACATCCTCACTTCTAAACACAGTCTGCTGACCCACTACTATAATATTTCCCATCTCAACTATACTGAGTGCACTACACTTTAAATTAATACCAAAAACACATTAGAGCTTCATACATAGTTCTCATAATATAGTTTCAAGCCTGTGCAACCACAATATTCTCCAAACACTAACAGACTTATTTAAGCTCATTCCTAACATAAACCTACACACCCAACCCATCCACTCTATCTCACTCCAGTCATGATATATTCATTACTACACACTTCTTCTCCCTCCTCCTAATCTTAACCCATCACTCACGCACTCAGTCACACCTTTCAATCCCCTCATCCTGCACATCACTAACAAAACCAGTAAGCTTCCACCTGACCTCACCAGACATAACTCCCACCTTATTCCCTATCAATACTGTAGACTTCCTTAAGTATAATATAAACTTAACAACCCCATTACCAACAAATTTAGCCTGAATCCAAAAAGATAATTAAAATGGCAGATAATATATCACTACACCTCCTAAAATTTAAAAAGCAGTGTTGGCCTACACCCTAACCTTGGTCCAACCACTGCCCCTCACTCATCTCACCCTTCTGCCTCTATCGATCCCATCTCTCCCATACAATACTCCACAAACTCCTCTACTCTACTCTACTTATTGTCCATATTAATATTAGAAGCATGTATAACAAGCTAGCAGAATTGCATGCATGGCTTGCCTTTCATTCACCTGGCATTGTAGTAATAACAGAGACGTGGATAAAACATGAAACAAAAGATAATGAGATGCTCCTGCCAGATTATAAGATACTCTCGACAGACAGAAAACATAAGGGAGCTGGTGGAGATGCAATACTCTATAAAAACACTCTACAGGACAGACTATCACCTCTGTTCGACAAAACATACCTACGATCAAACTAAATCTGCACAAATCTTTGTACATAATAGGAGCTTATATCCCACCTGGATACAATCATAGCACAGCAGAAGATCATTCCCTATGAAAACTATTAATAGGTGACCTCAATATTGACTGCCTCTCTCCCTCTCTCTACTAACAACCCCACCCAAACCATAAATCTGCATGGACTACAACAAGTGATCATCACTCCCACCCACTTCAACAATAAAAATTACAACAGTACCACAAAAGAATGGCTACTCATTTCCATGCCAGGCAATATCTCTAAATTTGGGACTCTGAAAGACTCAAAGTGACCATCTCTTTATATTCACCATAAGAAAACAAACAAAAAATCCAGAAACAACACCATTTACATTGACTTATAACCTGTCAAATTTCAACAAAAGCACATTCATCCCAATCCCTCCAAGCTACACGCTCCAGGGACCTAAACCTTGTCACCACAATAAACAGGACACGCTGGAGGGATAGATTCCTGTCCCAGAGACTTTCTATACTCTGGAACAAGCTACCCATCTATGTCAAGCAAAGTTCTTCATTAGCACTCTTCAAGAAAAATCTTGATGAGTGGATGGGAAATAGGAAATACACCCCTGGGATCACTTCTGTGCCTCTGCTGGACAGTGGCACAGGAAAATAACTTTCTTGGGTGGCGTAAGCTATGGAACCTTGCTGGCTAGGCTTATGTAGACCCTTGGGCCGATAGCCTAGTACCTACCTATGAACCTATGAACCTATACTTAAAGCACTATAACCAGACTAACCTAAAGCACCTACCACTTGATGATGCTGTATTGAGATAATATATATATGAATAATGAGCTTCACTAATATATTCCTAAAAAGTTCTTAAATGAACTTACCTCACTTAGAAAAAAATAAGCTCAGCCAAATCCTGCCCTCTGACTATCCAGAAGTAGGAAACATCTCATGGAACTAGAAGATACTACCTGTAAAACTTGGACCACAGAAAAACTAAATAAAAAAATAAAAACTCAACCAAAGGATCAAAATTTCAGAGAACTTTGAAAAAGAGCCAAATGCCAAACCAAATTAGCCAAAAAATTAAACTAATCTTCAAAATAAAAATTATCAGAACTATAAATTATTCCGGTTTTCTGTAATTCAAGTTCTAAATCCTGGCCATTCAATACAGCCTTCACCTACTCTCAAATCTAACAACTCATTTGATATTGCTAATGAATTTAACTGCAGATTTTTTAAATCAGTCTCTTCCTTACTCAGCAGCTCGACTTAAATGAATGCCACAAATACATTGCAGACTCTTATAACTCCACATACTCTGTCTCTCCAGCCAGTCCTCACTGCTATAATCAAAAAATTACTACTCAAACTAAAACTCACCTCCTAATGCCAGGCAGTCTAGCTGGTGAATATCTAAAAATGGCAGCAGAGGCTATAGCTTACCTTGTCTCAGTTCTAATAAACTATTCTATCGATGAATCTTATGCACCTTTACTGTGTTAAAATGTTACATCCTCCCCATCAACAAAGGTAGTTTCTACAGTACTCAAGAATTATACATGCATTGCCATCTTCTTCTCCTACCAAAGATATATGGGAAGTGCATTCAGACCCAAATCCTACATTGTACCAAACAAAATGCATTCCTCTGTCATTCACAACATGTTTTTGCCCTAGCACACTACCAACACTGCCCTCCTTAACTTCAATAATGCTGTTAACACAAAGGAAAATTATGGTGAACTTGTATCTGCTCTCTTTCTTGATCTAACCAAAGCTTTTGACACTGTCTCCCACCCTATATTTAAAAAAAAAAACTCTGTAGTCTAGGTCCTGACAATTCCTCTCTATCCTGGTTATCTAGTTTCCTCTCTAGCAGACTTCAGGCAGTAAAATGGTTGACTAACATCTCATCCTTTCTCCCATTAGCAGTTGGGGTCCCAGAAGGATCCATACTGGGACCAATCCTGCTCAGCATCTTTGTTAATGACCTTGATCTGGCCAGTAAGAATACTACCTGTTACAGTACTTGGATGAGTCTACTATCATCTGTTCAGGAAGAAAAAAAAAACTTCATTTCCTGCAAAAAGTGATCATGGAATCCTTAACTTGTACAGAAAACTGGCCGACTACTTCCCGGCTAGTTCTAAACCTTAACAAAACAAAAGTAATTCTCTTCACTCCCAAACACCTCGCGGTAAAGAAAGTATCCTTCACTATTACCTCTTCCAACAATACTGGAGTAGAATTTGTCACACAAACCAAACTACTAGGAGTTCCCATACAAGAAGAGCTAAATTTTGACTTCCACATTCAACATACAGTGAAAAGAAGCACACCAAAAACTAATCATACGCTATAGCACAAAACCCTGTCTAGCACTGCAAGACGTCATATCACTACTACCCTCCTGCTACGTACTCAGCATCAGTATGACAAACATCTAGCTAAATCAACTAAACAAACTTGAGCAGTGCTATCATAAACTTGCAAAATTTGCAGCCACAGCCAACCTCCCCCATCACATTACCATTTGGTACTCAAGATACCTCCAGTAGCTTGAACTACCTCAACAACTCAAATACTCGCAACTCCCTATTATTCACAATCTCATAAATGAATGAAATGACTGTCCATCTTTAGCCAACCTTGTACATCCAAACACCCCACCCAGGAGCTTGCACTCTTCTCACAAAGACTTCTTACATATATCAAAACTTCATATATGAAAAAGCAGGCTGTTTCCTCTACTGCCATCAAGTGTCAAAAGCCTGGAACTGCATCCCCCCTAACAGTAAGACATTATTGCTCACGAAAGTCATTCAAACAACAGCTAAAGTCTCACTTACTCAAGTCCTGGGTCTGCAGATGTGCTGCACCAGATTAGCACATCACTCCTCTTCATCCTTATCCCTGTTTGACTCCCCCCATACCCTACTCCTACCACTCACCCTGCCTTTTGTTATACTCCTTCACCCCGGCTACCGTTGTCTTCTATCTCTCTGCTCTAGCTCTCTCACCACTATACCTCTTGTAAGACATATTGCTTTCTGTGGAATATGACAAGCTGTCTGTATAGTTTACTAAAATTGAAATGCAAGTCTCCCTCTTCTGAAAAATATTGTAAAGACTATTGTATATTATTGTCTTTCAAATGTGTCACTCTGTCTATTACTGTTGTTTGTACATTGGAGCCTTTTTTTCCCACTGAAAATATGCCCTGTGCCCAGTCAAACTTTCTTGGTAAACAAAAGCAATACAAAAAAAAAAGATTTATTGCAGGTTGGTTGGGGGTTGGCATAATAGTTAAAGTGTTTATTTCACATACAGCTGCAAAGTGTGATTCTCGCCTTTGATGGAAATTGGCTAAGCATAAAATAGCCCATAAAGGCAGCTAGGCTAGTACTTACCTATGGACCTACTGAATCACTTATTTTGATTATTTGCTGCAAGTTTTATCAGACTTAAGTGTAGCATGCATTTCTGTTATATTCTGATTCAGAAATCAGTGACATATTTATAAATAAACTTCACAAAAACCCAAATATGTAATTTTAAAGGTCTTGTCTTCACAACAAACAAAACAAATTTTACATTCTGCTTGTGCCAATCAACAGATTACCTTCCAGGTTCACACAATTTATTTTGTTAGCAGCTATTCAGCTGCCCTTTTAAAATGAAATAAAATAATTAATTTCACTAATTAAGCTGCCAAGATGCACAAGTAAAATGTTCATTGAGATACCATACAACTCCTCATTTCCTTCATATTCGAGGGTCGAAGGAAAATTCATGCACAGAAAAGACCAGTGATGTCTTTTAATGACCGGGAATTATGAATACACCTGACTTAATATTACTTCTAGATCCTTAATACTATCTACTGTCCCTAATTCCTGATTAATAACAGTTTACATCTATAACAGTGCAGTCTGACTTTCATGGTCAGTCATTGTGTAACAGGCTCTATACACAACAATATTGCATTGTGTACAGCTTATTTAAATGCATGCTCTGTGTATACATAGTGATGATCCTATTATCTGATGTATTCAGAAAAAAAAAACAGCAATAAGTTACAGCCACATTTCAGTATACTGGCACATCAAAAGCTGAAGTCTGTTTAGGAGCAGTCTATTTGCTGTATGTGAATAGGGAAAAAGTTGTATGTTATATTATAATTAAAATATAGCAATGTGAATTGACTAAAAATACCTGAAAAATCTACAAAGGAAAGTAATAGCTATGAAAGAAGTTCTTAACAGATGCAACAATTGACAGACACTGGAGTAATATGCAACATATCAAACACAAGTAACAGAGAATGAGGATAGAGACTACCCCGTCTATGGAACAGGCTCCCCATCCATATGAAGCAGAGTTCCTCCCTAACCCAATTCAAATGCAACTTGGACAATTGGATGGGAAACTGGAAATTCATCCTTGGTTTGGCACCTATGTCTCTAATGGACACAGATGACTTATAAATGGTTCATCTCCCAGATCCATGCTTCCACTTATCAAGGGTATCAGAACTTGTCAGAGATATGGGATGCATGGCTAGGCTTAAAAAGGCCCTTGTGGCCATTAGCCTAGTAAACACCTATGAACCTATATATATATTTCTGTGTGAGTGAGTCAGTCAAAAGTTTCTTGCTGCCATCAAAGCTATATAAATGGTCTGACAATGGAGGTGGCTGCTCTAGGTGCAAGCCACATAAGCTGTTAGGGTGCATCATTAGCACTGTGGAGCATACCTATCAAATATAACCAGTTTTATGGACACCTCCACTTTTGTCTCAAAATTTTGCCACATTCAAGCTATAATTTGATGTTTTGAGAAGTTCTAAGTTAATAGTATTAGTATCACAGAAGTGTTTCCAGCCTAGGGTCTTTTATCCTAACTATCTTTTATTTTGACTCTTATTCTGATGATAAAAGTTGTGTTATGAGAGGAGTCACTCAAACATCAAGCATTATTGGTAAACATTTAAGTAGCCTGACTGCATAAATTACATGATGGTCAGTTTTTCTGAGGCACTGTAGGGAGGAACTATTTGAATCTGTGGAATAGCTCTTTGTTATTTACTTATTTATTTTACATTTGTTTACTAGGAAAGTCCGACTGGGTGGCACCCATTTTCAGTGCACGCCCAGACAGAAAATCTCCATATACAAACAACAAACTAATGAAAATGAACAAAATAAAAAATTACAGTTACATATGTAGATTCAATACTTAGGTTAAGAAACTCACAAGACTTGACAAAACAGAGATATACATATAATGCATATAACACATAGGTCGAAATATTTTTCTCTATAGTCATCATAAGTACAAAGCAATAGCTCTCAGTTCACATATGGATCCTTGTGTACAGTGGTTTCCTGCTAGAGAAAATATGTGAGCTCCAGAAATGATAGATAGTATGATTTATATTAAATCACAAAAAGTGAAATTCCAGTTTTAGGTGATAAAGAGGTAGGTGTTAAAGCAGTAAGTAAGGTGACCTGTAGTTTAAGATAGTATGCTGTAGTTAGGGGTTAGTTATACAGAAGTGGATTATATGGGGTAATAAGGTCTGTTGCAAAGGGAGAATTCTTACCTGGAGTGTTACAAGAGCGGAGCCATACGTTAGTTAAGTGCACTTTAAGAAACTTTTTAAAATGAGTAGTGTTAGGAGTGGATCTCACAGTTAGAGGGAGTGAGTTCTAGGTTTTGGCTATGTAATTGGAAAAGTTTAGCAAAGCTGTTTGCCACAGTTTTGCAAGGATCAGTTAACAATATATACGTAGGTCCTAACACAAGTGCTTGTAAGCTAATAGCTGCTATCACACTTACTTACTGCCACTTACCCTAAATGACATGTGTCCTAACTCCCATTAGCTTGATCCTAGATAATTACCTAGTCCTCCCACCACCTGACCCTACTGAACTGGATAGCCCTACTAGAATCCTAACCCTAAAATTCCTACTGTATCCCTAACCCTAACCATAGCTCTCACCTTCTTAATAACCCAAAGTCACCGATTACTCTATAAACCCAAAACTCCACTCTTCCCTCCCTAAACCTAAAGATCCAGATTGCTCCCATACCCTAAAATTCAACTCCCACTCCCTATCCCTAACTCTAAACTCCCCTAAATACTAAAATTCCACTGCCAATCATGAATCCTAAAGTCTCTGATCATTCACTAGCCCTAAAACTCCATTACCACTCTCTAAACCTAAAATTTTCTTCTTGCTTACTAAACTTAAAGATACCAAATGCTCTTTAACCCTAAACTCCTCTCCAACTCTGTACATGTAAAGACTCCCAATCTAAACCTCACTCTCAATCGCTGCCTGAAACCCTCATCTATGCTCCCACCCCCACTATCTCCCTGCAGTGAATGGACTTACCTTGTTTGAACTCATCCACTATGTTTGAGAAAAATGTGGCATGGCCACTGTCTCAGTATGTCTTCCATACCTCACCCAGAAATGCAGTTAAGCACAAGTAACTGGCTATACGAGCTAAGAAATACTGTTTGAATCCCAGGCTGTGAAACAATGGTCTCTGACTGCCTGTTTCTTGGGTGTTTATAAAAGACACATGAGAGTACATAATGTTGATGCAATAAATATTTTAGCCTAAAAACCTTTTTTTAATTTTTCATATTATGTCTATAGATAGATATAGATAGATGGGTTCCCAAAAAATTGTTAAATGGAAACTTGTTGAACCTGGAACCCCACCCACCCCCTGCACAGCTTATCAAAAAAACGGTGATTGTACATGCAGGCAGTTTGTTTTGTACAAGATTACAGTACAATGTAATTGGAGAATTTGCCCTTTCCCCTCTGTAGTTCAAATGGAGTTGGTACATATAATGAGCAGGGAGTGGGATGGAGTTTTTTTTTTTTGATTGGCTGACCAATAGGTTCTGCTCTATCAATTGCCTTTCAATACTTTTAAGTTTCGACCAGATGTCATAGATCCATACATATAGATAGATGGATGGATAGATATAGATATATTTATATAGATATTCATCCTTTCAAAACTTTGAATTACAAATGCCTGAGATGATAAGATCAAAGTTTTGAAACTTCAAAATTGTAATAAAAGAAATAAAATACATTTTTTATGCTTCATTGCACTCCCCACATCCCCTGCTAAATAAATATACCAACTTTGAGATAGCACTACAGTGAGGAAAACAGTAAATTTCCCGTTCCACGCTGTACAATGACCTCCATTCAAAATGTTCAGTTTCAAAACTTCAATCTTATGGTCTCGACCATTTGCAGTTCAAAGTTTTGAAACTTAGAGCTTGTGAAGGGACTCTATATATATATATATATATATATATATATATATATATATATATATATATATATATATATATATTTATACTTAAATTCAGCAAAACTCCCATATGTCAACACTGCAAATGTTGGCAAATAGAGGTCATCATTCACGTTGTCAATATCCCATTGCATATGCTCCAAGCATACCTCATAGCATGACAAATCTAAAATAGTGTTTTTTGCAGGGGTCAAGGTCCTGCACCCCCTGCTCATAGGCTGATAGGTGTGTACTAGGCTAACGGCCCTGTAGCCTTTATAACTCTAGCCCATAGGATCACCCTGGCATCATGCCACCCGACCTTAGTTCCTATTGCCTCTGTCGAGAAGAATCACTGGAGTGATCCCCGGGTTGAATTTTCTATTTCCCATCCACTCATCAAGATTTCTCTTGAAGACAGCCAGTGAGGTGCTCTACTTAACATGTATGGGAAGTCTATTCCATAGCATGGGCACTCTCTGGGTTATGAACCTGTCCCTCCATCATGTTCTGTTGATTATGGTAAAGAGGTTGAGGTCTCTGGAGCATGTGGTGCGGAGGTATTGGGATTTTTTTAGATGTAGCATTTCTAACAGAGCTGGGTCAGACATGGCTTTGTAAGTCAAGCCGATATCGCCACAAAGTAGGCGATATGAGACAGAGAATAGCTGGAGTTTTTTGAGTCTGTCCATATAGGACAAGTGTTTAAGGCCTAGGATCCTCTTTGTGAGGTACTTTTGTTGCCTCTCCAGTTGTTGCAGGTGTCTAGTGAGGTACATGCCAAATGGGGCATTGTACTCGATGATTGGCCTAATGAGGGAAGAGTAGAGAGAGACAATGACCTCTTTCTTCCTGGATGCAAACCCCTTAGTAATGAGATGTGCCACATAGAAGGACTTTCTGACCACAGTGGCAATGTGGTGGTCAAAAGAGAGGCTGCTGTCAACCTGTGTTCTCAGATCTCTTATAACACCTTCTGTGTTCAGTGGACTACCATCAATGTGGTAATTCAAGGGAACCGTGTTTTTCCCAAATGGGAATGACAACACATTTTTTGGCATTGAGCCATTAAGGCCATGGTTCAGACACCAGATGGTTTCATTGAGGCCTTTTGGAAGGATGTCAACATCACTTGGGGAGTTAATAATAGCTCTCAACTTGCAATTGTCTCCAAACTTTGTCAGCCAGAGTCCCTTTATGTTGGCCTGGACTTCAGAGAAGTAGATACCAAACTTGAGAGGACCCAGGACTGAACACTGTGGGACTCTACTCATGACTGGTCGGCAGTCTGACTTGGAGTCAGCTACTTTCACACTGTGGGTTCTATCTGTGAGCCAGTTTGCAACCCACCTAGTGATATAAGGGTTGATGCCTAGCTTAGTGAGTTTTTCTATGATTCCTAAGTGGGGAATGGTATCAAAGGCCTTGGCCAGATCACGGCAGGCTGTATGAACCACCTTGCCTTCATCCACAGCTCTGGTGACTGACTCAAAGAAGTCAACCAAGTTGAGCAGGCATGATCTACCCTTCACAAAACCAAACTGTGTGGGATCCAGAGTTTAGAGATTCCCTTTATCCTTGTTTATTAGGTCCATGATGATGTGTTCCATAGCTTTGCATATCAGACTCACCAGGCTAATGGGGCAATAATTCCCGGGATCTGTAGTCACTCCTCCTTTGTGGAGAGGGATGACTGTAGCAGTGTGCCATTAGGTAGGGCAAAGCCTGAGGTGAGGCTGTGATTGAACAGGGCACACAGGTGAGGTGTAGTTCATCTAGAACACAGCCAGGGATATTGTCAGGTCCCATAGAAGCTGTAGTCTTGGCCTTGGACAGTGCTGTTTTAACCTGTGCAGCAGTAATACTGGGTGCCTGGCAATCTACTGGTATTGTGATTGGTCCTTTGCGGGGAGAGAAGGGTAAAGTTAGCACTGAATCTGTCGGCCAGTATATTGGCAATATCCATTGGCTCAGTATAGGAGGTACCATTGTGCAGTAGCTCAGAGCAAATCTGGGTATTGCCGTGGAGATTCTTTACATAACTATAGAAGGCCTTGTGGGTTTTTACTATCTGCAGCAATTCTGTTTTCATAGCTAGCTTTAGATGATTTGATGAGGGATCTCAACCTTTTGTTGAGGCTGATAAGGGAGTTTGTCCAGTCTTGGGACTTCACCTTATTCTGCATCAGTTTCCTCCTTCTGTTGTAGAGTTTGTTTATGGCAGGGTACCACCAGATTGGCTTCCTTTTTTTTGAGGAGAAGGTCTGGGTTCTACTGGATATGGTGAGATCCATGCATTTGTGTACGTGTTCGTACAGTGCATTGGTGTATGATTTGGCAGTCATGCAACTATTCTCCATTTGCATGGGTACAGTGATGTTAGCCTCCTCTGTTTTTAAGAACCCAAAGTTAGCTTTGGAGAAGTTTTTCATGGTGGTTACCTTTGTGGGGGGGTAGGAAGGATGTGGATTTCCAAGGTGATTAGTTTGTGGTTGGATCTAATGAGGGAGGAGTTGACTATTGGTGTAGAGCAATGGTCGTCCATGTTAGTAATGACCAGGTCAAGGATGTTGCTACCTCTAGTGGAGGTAAGAATGAGCTGGTCCAGAGCATTGGAGTTAATGAATTCCAGAAAGTATTGGGCAAGTGTATTGGTACATGAGTAGTTTTCCCAGTTGGTGCAGGGGTAGTTGAAGTCGCCCAGTATGAGCATGCTAGGTTGGACCCTAATATTCTCCAGGGTGCTTAGAAATGTGGAGTGTGAATCTTGGGACATGGTTGGGGACCTATAGCAGGCTATGACGTGAATCGCTGTCTTACCCAATGTTAGCTGCATCTGAAGTATCTCAGATGCATTATGCTGGACTACCAGTCTGGAGGTGTGCGCATTCTTTATGAATATGGAAACACCACTGCCTTTGGATCTTTGGTCCAATTCTATGTGCTAACTCCAAGATTGCAGAATCTCCAGGGAAACGGCATATTCCTCAACCCCAAGG
This sequence comes from Protopterus annectens, assembly GCF_019279795.1. Classification (NCBI taxonomy): domain Eukaryota; kingdom Metazoa; phylum Chordata; order Ceratodontiformes; family Protopteridae; genus Protopterus; species Protopterus annectens. The sequence goes on along the minus strand of NC_056731.1, from coordinate 337,102,955 downwards.
ATTGCCTACCTCACAAACCAATTGACCATCTGTTTTGTTGACCAAAGCTTGCTAACAAAACAGATGGCAACAATTGGGAACCTCACTCATTTTAAGCACTCCTGTGTGTATATATATATCTATATATATATATATATATATATATATATATATATATATATACATCTATGTTAGATTATCTATGTTCTGAAACTTCGAAATTCATATGGCGGAGACCATATGATCGCAGTTTCGGAACATCGAACATTAAAATAAAATAAAAAAAAATCTATTTTTAACCTTTTTGCAGGGGGACAAGCCTCCCTGCACCCCACCACATGGGTTGCTGCATCTCACACACCCCCTGCTAATTCAATATAACAACTCTGAGATTGTACTACATTGCAGAAAAAGGTAAAGTTCTCATTTCACGCTGTACTGTGATCTCCATTCAAAACTTTCACATTTTCAAATCTTCAATCATATGGTCCTAACCATATGCCTTTCAAAGTTTTGAAACTTTGATAATCTGATAGTAATCTATTTATGTATATATATATATATATATATATATATATATATATATATATATATATATATATATATATATATATATAGATTGACCCCCGGATTCATGAAGCTCGGCGCAAGGCCAGTGTAAGGCCTGCGCCGGCTGTGCGGCGTATATATGGTGTAGTAGTGCCATATGCATATTAATGAAGGTGCGCTGCCACCACATCCACGTGCATAGGACACGTGTAAGAGTGCATGGGGCATTACTAAGCTGCGCCCGGAGGCGTGTCAATGTCGGCTGGCAATGAGCAACCTAAACTGCTGAATATTATAGCCTGCCTGCAATAGTAATCGCACCTATCAGTGTCCGTGGATAATGAAACGTATGCAAAGCATGCAAGACAGTTCCCGGCCACACAAAATGGAGAACCAAACAGAAATGCACGCAACACAATATGAGTTTCCGTCCATGGAACAAATGATATTTAAAATCGTGTGTCCGTAATGTACTGCACTGTCAGTAGTTATACCCAGTGGAAGTGAAGCGCATCATGTCAGTGTGCCGCCAATACACACATCTAGCCCCATGGGCATGGTCACCAGCAGTACCACAGTGGTAGTGATAGTACACAGCTGGGCAGTTGTGGCTATATAACAACCGTAAAGAAACCTGACAGTCCAAATTGTATACCAAACACACACAAACATATGTATATTAAAATGTGCTATACACATGAACAGGAACGTAACCGGCACATACACATAGGATGCTATATGCGGAACCGGGATATCCATAAGCAGAACCCATGCATGCAAATGCAATACGCAACAACCTCTGTATAGCACATAACCCGCACCCATGTCCGAATGTCCACCAAATCCAGCTACCAGCCTTGCACAGCCGTACACCTACACATAGCGAGTATTCCCCATATGTAGTAGGAAGTATCGTCCTAGGCAGTGTCAGGATTGCAAATATGTATCCCACATTTGTAAACATCCCATGACAGTTACGTAAATCCAAATGCCCGTGTGTTCATGTTTCGGCAAAATGTGTGTACATCCCGCATGGGATAAGTAACCTGTTGAAACCTCAGAGTTGTTTACACGCCACGGTGTCCAGTACTGTACACATCTGGACAAAACATGTATGTGTAGTCACGGTACTGTTCAGTTTCTACACAGACATGCAAAACATACTATGCAGGATGGAACAGCTGTCCACCATGCAGGTCTCCCCACTAGGGTTGCCACCTGTTCAGATGCCCAAGGTGGGACATCCCTTGTAGAAATGTGAGAATTTGCAGGATAAAACATACCCCCGGCCAGTGCAAAGGACAGAATTACACTTGTATGCCAAGATAAAAGCTTATTCCATAGCATTTGAATAGCTTATGCTATCCCAAATAATAGTTATGTGTTCCAGATACAAAATACCTGTATCATGCAACTAGTAAAGAAAATAAGAAATATATTTTTGTCTTAAAATCACAGGACATTTGCCATGTCTTAGGTTTTGTCGCAGGACACAACTGTCCAAAGTGGGACTTCCCCTCGCAAAGAGGAACAGGTGGTAACCCTACTCCCCACTGAATTATCGACAGTATATATTCAACTCAATCACATACCGACACCACCTCTCAACCTATTACAGCAACAAAATCTGGACAAAGCCTAAAAAGATGGGTGGACAAATAGGGACAGATGTAATTACTGCTCTCACAAACTTCGAAAGTTCACAGAATAATAGTATGTACATAAGCATGAAATGTTGTGAAGGATGTGGGGTAGTCCCCAGTATTACAGAGGTCCATGCATTTATACTGTAACAAACCTTCACATATGTTGACTGTACTACTGCATATCTGTAGTTAATTCATAGTTAAGTCATGTGCAAAATAATAATCCTCGTAAGAATGAATACAGGAAATAGTCAAATGTGAATGGGAACACCACTCACCGTGGATTATGTATTGTAACCACACCCACCCATATTATGTATTGCTAACATTATAAGCTGCTGACAGGTGCCCAAGCACCTGTGTCTGTAAACACAGATAAAATGTTTAAAATGGACAAACCCTGTCCATGTGCTTTGTCTGACATTTGAACACGGTCAGGGCAGTTCCGTTCACCAGGCTGACAAGCCTAAACCCAGATCACCACATGAACACCCTGACAATTAAAGACCTGTATGTGTCAGGACTATAAGCCTTGGGGTTCTGAATATCCCTGCAGTGATTAAATATGCAGCTTGGGTCCAGAGCAGTAGGGAATAGGGAATGTGTAACATGTAGTACCGCATTTTTCCCAGCAGGAGAAGGGATGCCTGTGTCGTAAGTGAAGCGGTGAGGCATATGTTAATGTAGCTATGTACTATGGGTATGCATATAAATGAGTCAGAACACCAAAAGTATAGTGGTTACAGCATCCGGCCAACGTGAATGCAGTCCCAGTTCAACTACGACTACAGCACATATAATGTGAAAGTGTAATGAATGCGTCTGTGCTGTACAGACAGTTAAATATGTAAAGGTGAACGTGTGTTTCGCATACGTCCATTAACCGGATTACAGATAATTTACTGGTACTGTCACAAGTAATAAAGCCCACGTAAGCACAAAGACTTAGTAAACATATGTAACCCACAATAAGGATATGCATGTGCGCCTGCGCGTAACCCACAATAAGGAAATGCAAGTGCGCCTGTGCGTGTGTGATCCGCTCACAGCATAGTAAATGAATGCTGTTTCCCCCACGTTAGATGTACATGGCTCAAACCTGTTAACCCCGTAAAGTATGAAACCAGACAAAGGCATGCAAACTACCGGTACAAATAGGGACAAACCCCAGATATGTGTCAGAACAAACATAGAAAGTGGATAGAATAACGGGTGTGTCAGTAGCATGGATTCTCTGAAGGGTATGCAGTTGTAACCTGAACTGCTTGCCAGTATTTCCCAATGTAAGTCTCAAATGAAATGCCACTACATTGCCAGATAGACACAGGTTTATGTAAAACACACCGAAGATAAAGAGGCAACCAGCTGTACACTCTGCGACAATCTGTACAGTGGAAAGGTATGGTATGGATATAGCTATATGTGTATACACATAATCCACAGATGTAAACCAAAGCAAGTTATGAAATGAGGATTGTACATGTATATATGTATACACAACAGACATATGTCCCGTAGATATGACATATGTACATAAATAGGCCACATTATAGCTAATATGGGTAGACAAACAGACATGCACGAAAGGTGAATAAACCGCTGCATTCCAAACCATTGGCCAGAAAGTGACAGTCCAGCAAGTTCTACACTTTAAACATGCAGATAGGTGTCCATTGCAGGACCCAGAAAATTGATCCATACGTAGTGTCAACCGACATTGACGCAAAATAAGTGACCTCAGCAAATACGATATAGCTGTACATGCAACAGTAGCAGGTGCAAGGGTGATGACACATGTGTTGATAGAATGTATGATGTACAAACTGATATCCGGAGAGTGGGGAGTGCATATAAGTGTCTCCACACTTCAGTACCGCACACATTAAACATGTGTAATGGGTACTGTAGAGGGTTGTCAGGTATGGGAATCATGGGTATTCAGAAATGGGCCTAGGTGTTGTTTGGCAGAGATTTCGTAGGCCCACCCCGTGGGAGTGATGTGGGTATAGCACACGCCTATATTCTCAATAATGGGGCAAACCATCCACTGGATATTGCGTAAACCATTTTGGCAATATGTAGGGCCCTATATCAGTGTCATGTAGGCGATTATCATGGATGGACATGCGTACGACCAAGATGGTACCCATAACTGGCAAACTGTCAGAATAACACAGCTGCACTAAGGCATAGTACATGAAATACAAATAGGGACTATATTAGATATACCCCAGATAAAGTCAGAACATTGTGAGAATACTGACGTAGCCAGGAATACGTATGTTATGAGTGTTACTAATCATGTAATGGAAATGTCAGTCACTATTATCTAACTGCACAGTTCGTAATGCCTTACCAGTAATTTACCAGAAAGGCACATTACTATGACAAATGTAACAAGGGCAAAGGTCAAACGTCAGGGCGTTTACCCATAATGTGTACAGGTTAGGGGTATGAAGGTAACCTGTCCAAAATACATGTACAGAACTAGTGATACTAGGTGGACAGGTGAGGAGAAAGACATCAGGACAAATGAGAAAACATGTACAAGTCATACGCATGTACTCCGACAAATGTGAATGACAACGTATGCCCTGTGAATGTCAATGTGGAAGGTTAATAGACACAAAAGTAATGTGTCCCTCAGGGTGTCATGCAGTGTCACCGTAACAATGTCCAGCTCCCCATACTCGTACGTGAACTCTGCCACTGACGGAAAGCGCAAATACCGGCGCACACATACGGTACATGATAGACCAATTAGTGTGGATAAGCAGCTGTTGGCCTGTGTGAGGAATACAACTCTCTGGGTGAGTGTGTCCTGCAATATAAATGTAATGGCATGTAGCCTGTGATGCCGCCATACAGTGTGTGTATTGGTGTCAGAAAGTTGATATCTTGTATCAGACACATACTCCGCAACTGTACAGATTTACGCAGAATGTGCAGAGTTCTGCCTCATATGTTTGGTGTGTTCCACGTAACATCAGTAACATTCTGGCACATTCCTGATAACTGAAGTCATGAAATAATGACAAACATGTGATTAAGACATCAAATCCGACAGAAAAGCCATACTAACGCAAAACCTATTATTGTGTCAACTATCTACGTTTGTAAGAGCAACATGTCAATACTGCCGCTATGTGTCCCACTATCAGATAAGGCCTTGTCCAGAAATTTGCTCTAGGAGGTGGAGTGGTATGATCAGAAACAGATACATGTGTGAGGAAACAGCAATATCGACTGCAAGATAACGCAGGTGGTATGAAATGCGCTGCAGTAGGACGTTCAGTACTGTCCGCAGGTATGTGCTGACATGTCAAATGACACAGCAGTCTACATGAAGTACTTATAGGGCTGTCACCTTTACAAATGATGATAGTGGGACATACCCACAGCCATGCACACAGCACAAATAGACATACACACAGCAAAACTAGGCCATGATACATGAAGCCTCCGGCGTGTACGAGTGCAGTGAGAGCACAGCAAGGATAGATGTCTGCCAAGATATACAGCAAACGCCTGTAAGGGCGTGTAACACCGCCCGTAACATGGACGTTGCATGGACAATGTTGGGATTTGCAACATACCCCATTGGTATGTGAAAGCTATGCAAATATGCGATACATGAAACAGTCAGCTGTCCATGCAAGAGCAGAGTTATGGAAAGAAAATAGATTACATATATATATATATATATATATATATATATATAGAGAGAGAGAGAGAGAGAGATACAGACATACACACACAAACACGCACACACACGTGGCAGGGCTGGTACTCAAACTTACACATTACTACCCTATCACACTACAGCATGACGCATTTACAGAATGTGCTACCGAGATTACTAAACACAGCAAACACACAGGCATTCTACTAGGTGCGTGTCAACATCCACAAAGACAAAGACGTCAGCAGGATATATCTTTGGTGCGAAGTGTCTAAAAGCATAACCTGAGTCCCCAGGCGGACGGGAGCATGCACACACACACACACACACACACACACACACACACACACACACACACACACACACATCTGGCAGGCCTGGGAATCGAACTTACACCTAACTACCCTATCACACTACAGCATGACGCATTTACAGAACGCGCTACCGAGATTACTGAACATAGCACACCCACAGGCATACTTCTAGGTGGGTGACATCATCCGCAAAGGCAAAGACGCTGATAGGGAATGTATGTGTTGTGAGGCATGTAAAAGCATTACTGTGTCCCCAGGCAGCTGGAAACACACACACACACACACACACACACACACACACACACACACACACACACTTGGCAGGGTCGGGAGTTGAACATACACCTAACTACCTTATCACACTACAGCATTACGCATTTACAGAACGCGCTACCGAGATTACTGGACACAGCACTCCCAGAGGCATACTTCTAGGTGGGTGACATCATCCGCAAAGGCAAAGACGCTGATAGGGAATATATGTGTTGTGAGGCATCTAAAAGCATTACTGTGTCCCCAGGCAGCTGGAAACACACACACACACACACACACACACACACACACACACACACACACACACACACACACACACTTGGAAGGGCCGGGAGTTGAACATACACCTAACTACTTTAACACACTACAGCATTACGCATTTACAGAACGAGCTACCGAGATTACTGAACACAGCACTCCCAGAGGCATACTTCTAGGTTGGTGACATCATCCGCAAAGGCAAAGACGCCGATAGGGAATGTATGTGTTGTGAGGCATCTAAAAGCATTACTGTGTCCCCAGGCAGCAGGAAACACACACACACACACACACTTGGAACGGCCGGGAGTTGAACATACACCTAACTACTTTAACACACTACAGCATTACACATTTACAGAATGCGCTACTGAGATTACTGCACACAGTGCTCCCAGAGGCATACTTCTATGTGGGTGACATCATCCACAAAGACAAAGACACCGATAGGGAATGTATGTGTTGTGAGGCATCTAAAAGCATTTCTGTGTCCCCAGGCAGCTGGAAACACACACACACACACACACACACACACACACACACACACACACACACACACACACACACACACACACACACACACACACTTGGAAGGGCCGGGAGTTGAACATACACCTAACTACTTTAACACACTACAGCATTACGCATTTACAGAACGCGCTACCGAAATTACTGAACACAGCACTCCCAGAGGCATACTTCTAGGTGTGTGACATCATCCACAAAGGCAAAGATGCTGATAGCGAATGTTTAGAGAGTGAGCAGTCTGAAAGCATATTACTGTCCCTAGGTAGACGTACACAAACACGGCAGTGCTGTCATCGGGCCAACTAAATATCTATGGAGCACTACAACACTAAATAGATACGGGATGCGCCACAGACAGTACACCCTTCGAGAGAGCAACCAGTGTGTTCAATGTAGGAATCCATTGTGACATTGAAAATGGACATCGGTTGCCTGGATGACCACCATGGCTATACAGGACGTCAATGGCCATGCCCACATGCTTAGTATCACAAGTCTGTTTGGAATGTACTGTGTGTCCATCTACACAACGGTGTACTGGGCATGCTCACACACTTAGCAGTTGCAAAGGGCCATCTTGCATGCACACGGAGTCTAATCACGGAAGGGCACAGTGTGGAATGTACTGTGTGTCCATCTACACAATGGCGTACTGGGCATGCTCACACAGCAGTTGCAAAGGGCCAACTTGCATGCACACGGAGTCTAATCACGGAAGGGCGCAGTGTGGAATGTACTGTGTGTCCATCTACACAACAGTGTACTGGGCATGCTCACACACTTAGCAGTTGCAAAGGGCCAACTTGCATGCACATGGAGTCTAATCACGGAAGGGCACAGTGTGGAATGTACTGTGTGTCCATCTACACAACAGCATACTGGGCATGCTCACACACTTAGCTGTTGCAAAGGGCCGTCTTGCATGCAAATGGAGTGTACACACAGAAGGGCACAGTACAGAAGGGCACAGTAAGGTATAACTGTCCTCACGCACAGGGCGGTCACACATGCAGTGACCTGTACACACACAGCTGCCATCACAGCTGTCACAGGTGCAGGTCACACACATACACACTGCAGTGTACACTGTAGCTGTCAAGTCAGCACCATGTCATCGGTGCAGCACTACACAGCCTTACGGTCCCACAACACCATGTGACACATGACCACTGGGCTGTACAGCGGTGTACACCAGCTGTACAGAGTACACATGTACCAACAGGGATCCAACAGGTGTTATGCATTGCAATGATACCAGTATACATGAACAGGTCGGCTCAACATATACCACGGCCCTTACACAGCTGTGACACCTGACTGTTGCTGTACACCAATGAACACACGTCTGGATATGTCATACATGTGATTGTGTGGATGTGTGCATGGACTGCACACACAACAGATACATACATAGCCTTTGATGTACCTCGTGCATAACACTGGCCTAACCAATGCTACACACACGAATGGAAGGTGGGCCCATGTCTGTTGAATGCTCACACTACAGGGGGTAGCAGTGTTGACCAGGACACATACCCTTGTACTGGTCGCCTGTGACACCCGTGATATCATACAGCAGTCCATGTGTTATGTATGTCAACACACATGTCCAACAATAGCAATGCATACAAACATGGCAACAGGAGACACATGTGACATCTGTACTGTGCATGCAGCAACCATGCATGTGCAGTGGCCGATGTCCGTAACGTAGTTGCACCTACCTATGACATGCAGATGCAATGCAGACCCATCATTGATACCTGTATACGGTGACATACAAACAGCACGTATGGAGGGATGTGTGTACATAACATGGTGAACCACCTGTCTAGATGTATGTGTGCAGGGGGTGGCTCACAGTTGTGTCACACACCATCCTATCACGCCATGTGCAAATAATATGCTATGTCGCTGTTATATGACTGTGCTGACATAATGCATACACAGCGGTCAGGTGTTAACAACTATATGTCACATGGCACCTGTAACACCTACAACCTCCCATGTACATATAGCAGCACATTTGCCAGATATAGTGTTGGTACACATAATGCAATCAATACCGCTGCATGTCTATCAAACGTGTCATCATATGGCAGGTGTATCATTCCCAGCACTGCCATGTGTGTCCGAATGTGTGACCAGGGATGCCACATATCACGGGGAATATGTCTCAGTTGCTACACATCCCTGTACACCATTGTAGAGATCTGTACATATGTCTGTGTGGGAAGCATGACGTCAGCCGGTGTGGTGCATCACACATGTCGGCTGTCCGTATACACATGTGTGGTCACCACAGTGTGTGTGTGTCTGTATGTATATCTGGTGCTTAGTGTGAGGGTGTATGCTAATATATGGTGGGAAATGATCACTAACCCCACGTGGTAACTAACCCGTAATAGTGATGCATTGCACAACCCTGTTGATGCCATAGGTCCCAGCCATACTGGCTACCTGTGCATGTCCCTTCTCTGTGACACGTCGTGTGGGTGCATAGTACTGTGAGGGTGATGACCACACAGGCAAGGGTCCCCACCTGCACACTATGGGGTGTGCGTTATAGTGGTGTACACCCCGTGAATGCGGCCATGTTTCCATACTGTTACAGGGTCCTACTGCTGCACAGTGTGGCCTCCAGCTACCAAGTGACACCACACATCATCATTGGCCAGGCCGCTGTGTACAACCCCTGCACCATGTCACCATACCTGTAATGTGTCCTGCTATGTATGTCACGTCTCTGTCCAGTGTAGCCTGTGGCACCAACCACATGCGTCAGGTGCAGTATATGTGCGGACATCTGTGTCATGTTGGTGTGTCCAACAGTCAGGTTGAGGGTACATGTAGCATGCTGATATTGACAGACGTGTCTGTGAGTAATCCACAGTTACACATGGGGGACTGCAAACACTGCTACCTGTAGGCACATGCAAGTACACCATAGGAGGGAACCAGGGTATCACAGCCAACATGGTGCTACAGATGTAACCGAGACACATACCGTGAACACATCACAATGCACGCTGCACCTGCACTACATGGTATGACTGGTGCATGTCGACAGTACACAACCTATGTCACATACACATCTCTCAGTATTCACACACAACCACTGCAACATACACATCCCTCACTATGCATACACAGTTAATATTACATACACCTCTCACTATGCTGTTCACCCTGTGCATCAGAATATTTGTGCATAACCCTGCACCGATGGTGTGGATGACAGGGATGCGGCACAGGCTTCATCATATGCACAGGGTGACATGTTTGCCAGGGGCATAGGCTGCACCAATAGATAACATCATGTGTGTGTGTAAGGGCTGGTGAGTTGACTGGACATGTCTGTGCAGAATGCATGTGGATGTTGTGGAGCCCTACAGTTGTGTTTGCTGTGTGCGTGTATGTGTGTACACAGTTCTGCCATTTATGAGGCCTACATGGGGTATAATTGACAGCCCCAGATTGTACAGAGCAGGTTGTACAGCTCACTGTGTCCGTCCACGGCCACGTGACCTGTGCCTGCCTGGGGTTGCACGGGCACTACCAGGTGGAGGTACAGAGTGGCTACTGTCTGACGACACATGTCCTCTGGAACCGTGTCCCTGCTGAGACCATCCAGGGCCACGTCCATGTGGCCTGCTGTGTACTGGTGTTGACCGCGCAGCACCAGCTGCACTGCTACTGCTACCGGCACTATGGGAGCAGACCTGTGAGGTGGCACGCTCACGTCGACCTACACTAGGTGGTGTTGCTGGCTTACGTCCACGTGGCCTACGCCTCACTCCTACCAGGTGTTCCAGCAGATTGCCATGCCTCGGTCAAGGATTCCGAACATTTCACCTAATTGCCTATCCAGAACATTAGCAATCTGCTGTTGAGCAATTGCCAATGCCTGGATGTTGTCATTTAGGGTATGGATAGCAGCCCTCTGCAGCCTCTGCCCTTCTCTGTTCTGCTGTTCAGCATGTGCCTGTGCCGCCATTACAGTCTGGAACATGCGTCTGGTGATACCAGCTGCTGCGCTCTGTCCTGCAGGTGCATGTCTGCCAGAGGTCCTCCTATGAGCAGCACCGGCCACATGCCTGTGTGGCACATCTGCAGTCATTACACTGACACCATGGTGTGTAGACACACCTTCTGTAGCCACCACATGTTCCTGTTCCACACTAACAGACGCTGAATGTCCTTCCTCTATGGCCACTGGTGATGCGGTATGTGTTGGCAGCAGAACTGTGTGTGGGCAAGAGGGGGACATAGCTGGGATGGTAACCAGTGGCACAGATTCAGCCCCTGACAACCCTGCCTGTACCTCATGCATATGTTCATCACTGCTAGTATCTGTGGGGACACTAACATCAGATGGAACCCAGGAGGGTAACACACCTACATCACCTGTGAATGCAAAGAAATACTGTAAAGTACAATAGACACAGACTCACACACACCCACACACACACACACACACACACACACACACACACACACACACACACACACACACACACACACACACACACACACACACACACACACACACACACACAGACACACACACACAGACACACACACACACACACACACACACACACACACACACACACACACACACACACACACACACACACACACACAGACACACACACACACACACACACACACACAGACACACACACAGACACACAGACACACACAGACACACACAGACACACACACACAAACACAGACACACACACAGACACATCATGCATGTGATTTGTCAGATGGCATGCAGCATGCCTGCGATACAGCAGAGGTCATGAAGCTCAGACATTAATAGTGTTAGTAAGCATACCTCTTTGGGGTGCACACTACAACAAGCAGGTGTCATATCAGTAGCCATGCAGTTCACACAATCATGGTAGTATGCATGTATCCCCATGATACACCATGTGTACCAGAACAGGATAACAGTACACATGGCTGACGTGACCTTGACATGTAATCTGCTGACATGTGCATTAACATGCATACATGTTTGACACAATGGTGTCCTGACACATGTACAGCATCATAATGGGCTTCACATTGCAGTGTTGTGTGTATGCCCTACAGGTAGAATGCATGTTTAGCAAATGTGCATGAGCATGGGAGGGTAGTGTGAGGCATCTACATTGCTATACAGTGTGAAGTACAGACACTGTGCCATTGCATGGCAACATGAGGCATCTATGTTGCTGTAGAATGCATAATATGTACACATTGCATAGCCATAACTGCAACATAGTCGTGATGTTCAACAAATCGTATATGGTAAACTTCAGTGACACCTCCAGTAGCTGTGCACAGGCTTTTAGGTTGTCCAGTGTACCACATCAACTGTATAATCGGTCAACTAAGGCTATAATTGGACCATGTGTGGACAATGTGCAACAGGGTGTATACACATCCCAAGTACTGTGTGGCTACATATCTCTGGCCATCCCCCATGGCCATGTGTGCACATGTGTTGGCCAATTGTGTGTGATGGGCATCTTTTCCACATGTCTGTGTTGTCCCATATGACATACACCCATAGATGTCAGATATGTCACAATCCACAGGGCTATGCAGACAACGGGTTGTATGTTTGGTATGTGGGGTATAGGTCATGTGATAGTGTGACAATATTGCAGACAGAACACTACATGTCGGGGACATGTCAGGTGGCACATCACAATGTGTGCACCCAATGCAGGGGCATATGACACAATGGTGACACCTGTGGACTGCCCATATCACAGCTCAATGTGTGGTACTGTGTGCGTACCACACATGTTGTTCCAATGCATACTACATATGCCTCCATTGAAGAACACCTCCACCGTTGTATGCACAGCTAACCACACATGTCGCAATGACAGGTACTGTGGTTTCAAGTCGGTGTATCATTACGTTTGTATATATTGCACATGGGTGGCATGAATGAATGAAGGGTGGTGCGACCTGTATATCGTGACTGGAACAAACATCAGGTGTGCAAGTGTTAACTGGCCACATGGCAAATAGATCTACACTGTAACATGCCTGATACTGATGGCAGTCTCACCTGCAACGGACCCATGTCTGTGCGGCACGCCAGAGGTACCTGTATAGGGGTGACACACCAGTATGAACATTATCCATGACTGTATGACAGCCACAGGTTGCACTGTGCATGTGAACACATTCACCTGTGTAATACAATATAGTATGTACATGTGTGCATACACAACATAGCATACTATGTATGCAGCATATGTGTCCACATACCTTGAATATGTTGTTACTTTACATAATGTACAGTGAAACATGCAACTACATGGGATATAATAGCCATATGTGCAGTACTGACTTACCAGGCAACTCCAGGCTCATTGGTTGAGAGACACCCACCTTCACGATGGCAGCCAGTGTTTCTGGATGCTGTTCCCTGGGTGTCCCCAGACTGGCCAGTAGCTCCTCGGTGTGTCTGAGTGGGGGCTGGGTTGGTGGCCCACCACCTGTTCCACCTTGTTCCCTGGCGATTGCAATGGCACGCTGTTTTGCATGTCGTATCAGGTCCACGCAGTGTCTGCGCACCTGCTGGTAGGTGCGGTTATGGCCACCCACATCGTTCACCCTCCTGCGTAGATCCTGCCACAGGTCATCCCGCTGTTGGGCATGCTGTGGCACATGGCTGAACAACAAGTCATTGTTGTCATGGAGCTGTGGGATGAGGACATCATCCTCCTGGCGGGTGTATGCTGGGAGGCGTGTACGGGGCATTATCTGTAAGACATAATGATGGTGACAGGTCAGTTTCAGAGATGTACAGAGATACTGCTGCACATACATTTCTATGACATCTACTACATCTGCACAGTTATCTTTGCAAAGCATCATGACACTGACACGACTGATGTGTTTTTGTCACACATGTCACACCCATTATGCATTGGATATCATCACCATATATGTGTGTCACCTCATTACAGTGTTCATACTCCATGTAAATGCTGTCTTGCTGTGGGCATGTCTATTTGCCTGCACTTGTGTTCTTACCTATCTGCACATGCCTGGATGTGTCCACGGTACTACTGTTGACCTGGATGCTGTGTATATGTCACATATCAACACAGACACAGCCGTAATGGACTTGAGCAGTGACAATGCACACATATGCATGGACACCTGTACATGCATGTGTTTTGCCATATACATCTACACAGCACTGTACAACTGTTCAACATCCTGCCATGGATCTCCTGTATTGCACATGTGATAGACATGGGACAATGGCTAGTCAGACGACATTCGCAGGGATGGTTATCAACCATAGCATGTGCGGGCATGGTTTCCAAGCTGTAACAGACAGCCATTGTGCCACCGCAAGGTGCATCAGTGCCACATTACTGATCCAGTCAGTTGATAGTACATCTACCATGCGGCCATCACACCATGTATGACTGGGATGACATGTGCAGCTTTGATGGACAGGGTTGCATGGTATGGCGGAAGTATGTCACATATATGGCACAGGGATCTGTCCAGCCTGTGGTGATCCTAGTATTAGGATGGTGGCTATCCATGACATATGTCTTATAGATCAGGATATGGACATGTAGCATGTCCATCATCATGGTGTAGCAAATGCCCTTCTGCAAGGTAGACAGCATGCTGTATAGTGGAGGTGAGGATTGTGAAGGCTGGTATCGCACATCCATGCATAGCCATTACCCCTTACAGGTGGTATGTGATCCAATATTGGTCACCACAGTGCTGTATATGCCTGTCCAGTGATCTCCGTGCTCATGAATGGCACCCTGACATGACATGGGTACCTCATATGACTACCTAAGGGGCCTGGAGATGTCACCATGTCAGGGGGTGCACTGCACAGCACCATCCCTTACACAGTGTCCATAATGTTGACCACAGCCTAGGTAGTAGTTTATGGGTACAGGGATGTTCACCTAGCGGTGACACTGCTGGTATCATCCATCAGACTGTGCACATATGTCACACACCTCACCCACACAGCCCATTCTGTATGTTGTTCACAACACTGACACAGCTATACTGATAGGTCATGGCCATTCACAGCCTTACATACACAGATGCTTAACATTTGTCTGTGTGGTATGGGCTACAATGAGGGTGGGGTACAACACATTAAAACTAGGCAGGAAACCACTGGATAAACACTTTATACAGGTAAAGCTTTCGGATACAATCCTTTGTCAATACTAAACAATGCATAAAACCAGTTCTCTATATATAAGTCCAAATACATCACGTGACCTGCAGCCAAAATCACATGATATGCCATCCACATAGCAAAAAACACTTAATATAAACAAATTAATATAAAATTTAATATAAAACTTATAATAACATAAAACACTTTTATAAACACTTTAATAAAACTTTAGGCTAAAAAAGCTTTACCTGTATAAAGTACAACACATTAACCCTGTTCTACTGTAGCTGGCACTGGTGTGCTGTGCACATGTCACTCTTGCACCTTTTGTAGTTGTGAGTCTGTCAACAGGCCACTGGTGGAACACTCCTGTGACATGCAAAGGTATTTGTAATCAAATATCCGTGCTGTCTTGTACATCTGTACTGCTAACATCTACAGTGCTAATGGTTCATGGACATGCACACCATACTCAGCAGGGTTATAGTGCGGTGCCACCCTAAATGACTGTCATCACCACTTGTGGGTTGATATTATCCAACACCCTATCTGTATTGTATGGTCATGCTAGGCACTTGTTCAGAACTTGTGAGCATGTCATGAGCTACTGATTACTATAGCACCCATTCCACACCATGTCTCACAGGTACACTGGCTGTCCTACACTGTCCTACACTTCCCAGCTTGCTTAAGGTACGACAGCTGTTGTACACACGTAACGCACATATCCTGTGGGACATGGTTGTATATACAGGCATGTCCAACTGTCACGTACCAGTGCTACTGCCTGTCTATATGAGGGATCTGTCATACATGTGGCAATAGAGCAATTGTCTCATGTACACATTCAATGCTCACCTCCCAACATACGGCATTACAGCCTGTGGGGTATGCACTTCTGCAGCCGTGCTGGGGGCATAGCTCTCAGGTGTACCTCATTACGAGGAACGTACCTCATTTGGGGTTCTAAAAGGTGCATGTTCTTCAAGGTTCCACATTGGAAGGGTCTGTCACACATTCATTGTTTTAAATTGTTTACCTGCTAGCCATGGCTAAGTAGATGGGAATCATATTAATTCATTGGAATATCTTTTTTATACGTAAGACCAGCCTATTTTAGCCATCATATGCCCTTCCTAGTTGAAGCTGTTAGTAAGCCAGTTGTAAGTGTTCCACGTTTTGCCCATTTGTCACACAGTATGAGGGATAATGTTCCTCAGTTTGGGGACAGAAGGTTGACAGCTATGGCTGGGGGTAATGCTGTCACCAACCCTGACTGCACCTGACAGTCATTTGGGGATGTGTAACATTCGCAACACACCCCACCCATCACATAGTCTCACATGATCTACACCACTGGCCACACCTACGAGGACAACTTGTGCAGTACGTCTCCATACCCACTGTAGGCACCAGAGGTAGCCCCCATCATGGAAGACAACATCCCCAGCTTATAGCCCACAGACTCATGTGTGCCCATCACATACAGCCAATAGTGAGTTATAACATTCACAACACACCAGTCATAGCTGACTCTATAGGGAGTCAGAGTGCAGTTCCACAAAGCAGGCTACACAAGGCGTTAGTCGCTTACATCTTGCTGTCGGGTAACTGCTTCTGCAACATAACCTATGCACCCATGCCACACCTCACCAGGTACGATATAACTGTCATTCTCCATGTTAGTGTGACTGCCCTGTGATGCCACTTTACAGAATACGTGTGCAGGGACATGCAATAGCTCAACAGTCTTATAGCCCTGAGGGTGTGGGCCAAGCCCTGGGGAGCCTTTTGCATTCGTCCGGACACGATACCACTGTACAATGACCGACTGTGTCACTTCAACAGTTGCCTATGCTCCTATTGTCATTCCACAGGCATCTGGTATCTGTCCGCTATGACTGTCCTTGTCAAACACAATGCTGTGGCACAGATGACTTGCACCTGTCAGCCCTGGGAGTACAGCTCACATGTAAGGCTCTTGCTGCTTCTATACTGCCTGTCTTGCACAGATTCCAATAACTGTCACCGACAGGGTGGTAACTGGCAGGCACGACATGGGGTCATGTGACACATTGCTTGCATCTTCCTTTGTGATGCACGCAGGCAAGGCACACCTTATAATGCACCAGTCAAACATCTCTGCAGTGACTGAGACCTGCCTCTAGGCTCTGCAGAGCACACCTGCAATGACAGGTTATAGACAGACCATACCTTTCAGGCACATACCTGGACCAGCTCACCCACAGCTGAGGGGTTCCCATATCCCACTATGTTTTGCACACATCCTGGCAAGTTACTTAGCACAATGCATCAGAGGTGCTCCACGTGCAACTAACTGTGTCCGGGACCGCTATACACATTGTAACAAGTGACAGAGTTAACATCATACCCCACAGGTAACATACCTTCTATGTTGGTATAGTGGACAGTGGGCCTCAGACAGCTACTACTGATGTGTGACTGACACTACCCCACACTTCACTGGGATAGCCACTCATGTACCGACACATCCATGAGTCATACCGTCCGCTCTGCTGGATCAACCCATACACACCACTTCCAAGACCTACATTACCCTTGGCATGAACACTACCACCATGTGACTGGTGTTACACACCTGGGGTTATTCCCTCATTGGTGGATTCCGAACATATGCTAATCGACCTTGTTAGCCACATCCTGGCAACACACCCATCACAGCATACACAGTACATGAGTACTACAACACCTACTACAGACGTCTGCTGACAGTGGTTGTTAACATCATGACACCCATGCAGATGGACAATGCACAAACAAATGCTGACACATACCCCAGTGCACTTCATTAGCATGTACACAACTGCATGGATCATGCTATTCCACACAGAGCCATGATGGTACACACCAGATAACAGACGCCAATCTGGTGGTCATGTTCCATTGACATATGATGTACAACAACAGGTGTAGGCTGTTGCACAGTGGTGTACATTCCCATGTGTGGGGTGGCTCACTGGTCAGCCATGGTGGGGCCACAGGGTCCCTCATCACATACTCCAAGACTAGCTACGTAAACATGACTGCCACAAATTCTGGGGTTTACCACCAGGCATTATGGTGGTATGTCAGTATTCGATGGCAACACCCACATCTGCTGTCACATACAACAGTCACTCAGGAGCATTGCAGACCCAGGTGTTGTTGGCAACATGCTGGAGGATGGATTCAATGCTGACATTACACCCTCTCACTCACTACAGGGCCGCAATCCATACATGAACATTGTGGTGTCCCTGTGGTCACACCTACACAGTACTGACCTAAACTCTATATGTCCTGGGACACTGGCCCCATGTCACCTTCCAACGTCCCAGGCTGTGATGTCCACCAACCTCTGAATTACATGTCTCCCCACTAGGCCACCATATTCAGTAATAGCCTTGTTTCAGACATTGTAGCCCCTGAATGGCACACAGCAGCATTCATCACACTACACACAGGTGGCACCGCATTGCACGAGTGGGACTATAGTCCTACACACCTGGCTGAACTGTTCTGCATGGCTATGGGGCACATCATCAAGGATGTCATTCACAGAGACATTGTTGGGCTCCCATCCTTTGCTGCCACCCGGGTTGGGCTTGTTAGGGCCAGGGCATGGACCCTACACATGGTGGACTCTTTTCATACAGTTACCAAGGCAGTTGCTGATGGTACGGGAGTCCACACATCCTACATTGTCCTCTCATTGCCTTTCAGCACCATTCCCCATTCTGGTATTGACAACATACACATCCACCTGCACATCGTACCCTGTGTCTCAGGATGTTATGCTATGTGGCTCATGGACAGGACACACAGTGAGGCCAGCATACCATAGTACCTACTACATGTCAGGTACATTTGGCATACCACGGTCCTCAGTCATAGGGCCCCTCATGGTCAGTATAGCTTCCCTGCAGAACAGGCTAGCACAGGGGACTTTCCCTGCCTAGCTTTCAAACCCCCACATACCAAGCACAATGATTGCTCCAACAGCTGATACTGACTCCAACCAAACGGGTGTTGCTGTGACAGATACATAATAGGACTATCATGGCATCAAGCTGCATGACACAAGGTGCATGCACATCACCTTTGTATTACACCATTCACCCACTGACTATCACATGGATGGTAGTCCCCTACATACATATCACATTGTACATGTTTGCAGTACACACATATGTTGCACCCACTCCTGTGGTTACCGTATTGCCACTGTGGCATGGATATCCTTCTACATGGCCACACCTATCTGTACTGGGTGATTAGCTGGTACATAGGCACCCATTGTACCTCTGAACTCAAGACATCTACACACATTCAAGGGTACACCACCCCATTTAGGGTGTACCTTACACAACAGCTACAGCTTTACATGCCACAACATTAACACGCCATGATGTTTACTGAGCTCCGACAGTTTAAATATGCGGCTGCACTATGGACACCACATCTGTACACATTTGCATACTACATACTCAGGGGTGACCTCTGCTGATCAGACAGGGCCCATGTCCACAACATTATTGATGGATATACTCCTCATACGCGACATAAGCAGAGGCCACTGTGAGCAACATGCTCATGGATATGTGCACACACACCACAATGAGTGGGATGTGCTTGTGGGTTACATTCCCAAACCGGACACTCACCATGCTTTGGAACATAAGTCCTATGTACATCATGCAGGGACACTCAGTAGCACTGCTCATGTGATACCTCCCTTGGTGGTTGGGAGACACATGTAGGCCTGGGATCACTGCAGTGGCTGTACTGTGCAGAGGTGCAGGTGACACCTGGCTTTGCTGTTCACAGGACACTACCCTAGAGAGGTCCCACTAGTGTGAACACTGTAGTTGTGCTTACGCATGGACTTGCCAGACTGCATAGTACCCAACTATGCACCTGTGAAGGTATTACATGTCCTTTGTGCATGGTTACTTGGTAGCCCTTCCATTTAGATTAGCTATCATGCTATTACTATGTCCCATACCTAAAGGCCATATGTATCCTGTTAATTTACATACCAATAGACAATACCTGTGGTATGCATGATATGCCTGTTATGCTGTGTAGAATATCTGTCATATCTACCTATAATACTATACATTACACATATTTCACATAGTATCCCATAATGCAACGCATACTTGCACAGCGGGGCCACCTTACATATGTCATTAACGTTATATGCCCATACACATGCGTGCTGTGACAGTATATCAACATATACTATCCCCTGCTATGGCACGTCCTTGTTGGACATACCCTACCACTGACGGCGGGTTGTATGGAATTGTTCTGTTTAACACCCTCATGTAGCATCCCTTGTGGTGTCTCTGCTGTGTACCTTGTGTCCCACTGCTGGACACACAGTTTCTACAAGCATTAGTATGCTCAGCAAGACATCAATACATAAATACCTTTCCCCCCTTTATGCATTGCGGACACGTTTAATTAATGCAAACCAGGCTATACATACAGTAAAACTAATTAATACAGATCATGCTATACATAACCTTACATATCGGGCATTCTACATACCTTGTTGTCGTTACGGCGTTTCTTTTCTATCTCTCTCACAGTGTTTCAACTGGTATTCGGTATGAGCATACGGTTTGAATGTCTGGCAAGTCATCCTTATATACGTCGATACCTGAAACATGTGGATTCATCCCACCAATTGGTGTTCCTGAGTGACTAATTACTTGCATATCAGCTGTGCAGCTACTCCATTCGCCAATTACGCGGCGACAGTGGGGTATAATTGGATTCTCCACTTGGGTGTTGCCTATTTGCTCTACCTTCGGGGAGACTGTCTGTATTGTGTTTTGTTATGTGTAACTGCAACTGCTATGCATGGAGACAAGTATAGTTTGGATTCATGTCCCCCATGGATTGTGTGTGACAGGTAGAGTATTTGGTTCAACATGTGGGTGTACCTGTCATCCCAACGTCTGATAATGGAGTATTGCAAACAAAACCTGTAACATGGCTGTTTGTTCCATTATACAACGCCTGCAATTTTGCATGACGCCTTTAATTGTGTCTCTCACACGGTATGTTGAGGGTTCTGCAGATGTAATTGACTGACTGGATGTTTGTGCTGCTATTACAGTCTGTATTGCTTTAGTTTCTAGTGTGGGGGATGTCGGTGGGTGTACGTAACATATACAGGTCTGTGGGCCTTGCATTTCTACATAATCCGTATATATGTGCATGGGCTCCGTCCCGAATTAGAGAGCTAACAGTTAGTAGACTTATGTTACGGGATTGTACATTGGGCCATTGTTAATTGGTTTCTATATCATCTGCAGGTGAGCTTGCTACTTGTATACCTCCGTAATTGCAGTGATATATCAAGGGATATGTGTAAGTGACAGCTATCCCTTGTATTTCTGTCCCAGATATTTGCAGTCATTGTGGTTGTGTTGTTAAAAGAGCCTGTTTGCCATGGGTTGCCACCTTTTCATATGGTCATTGTTGGACACTTGCGGGACACAAAGCGATGTTTACAGGCCAACATGTAGCCACGGTCAGTACACAGGTTAGAACAGACTTTTATCATCACTACATACCTATTGTTGTGTGACTTTGGCTACTTATCATATTGCATGTAACATTTATGTTTCTTACATACAGGAATAACTATTAAATACGACTGTTACATTATATATGGGACATATTTATGTCCTACCATCTCGGACATTTGCCCTTTGTAATGTTTTATGTCAGGACACACCTGCCCAGGGTGGGGCTGTCCATCCTACTGTGGGACAGGTAGTAACCGTATGCCTACGGCTAGCTATACCCACACCTACTGTACTGATCTGCCTCTGTCTTGGCACTAACAAACACATGTTGCGGACACACACACACACATTACAGTCACACAGAGACGCACACGGCACCATCAACGTACACTTACACAGACTACGGCACTCACAGACACAGTTGAACACAATACCTACGTGGACCGCGACACCAGCAGCGGTGACTAACTGTCCCTACATATCATCATACTATTACTCGCGGATGTACTGTTCTGGTACTGTGTTCTATCGGTCTTTCAGCCTCGTGGTTACACATCTCGGTATGTTACACATTCCATGGTTGGCGGTATCCTATTTATTTGTACCTCCAAGATGTTATGAATGTCGTTGAACTATCTATTATATTTGCAGATATCGCTGAATCCATCTATATCACCATATATCCCTCTATTGCCCTTTCTATCTGTATTATATATATGCATATGTGTACATATATATATATATATATATATATATATATATATATATATATATATATATATATATATATATATCTGGCGGGGAACGTGACAGACACACAGCACCCCCATATGCTGTAAGACTCATGTACTGTTCAGGTGTTGGCATTCCGTGTTCCACTGGCTGTTGTGTTTACAATGTTTGAGGGCTGCCTATGTAGGAGTCACACATTGGGCCACCTATACATTACAATTTACAGGTGGTCATGTTTGTGTGCCATCCATTTTACTTTGTGTGCAGGTAGAGAGGTGTCAGTCCGTAGGGGCCTACACTGTCAGAGTATGTGCTATATGTTCCCTCTTTGCCAAGGCGTAGGCATATTGGGCATGCCTCCGTCTGCCTACTGGGGCTGGCACAGTGTGTTCATGGTCTGAATCCCTCTGTGCCTGCAATGGCCTTGGGAATTGTGGTGGGTTATGAGGGCCTTCACCATTTTGTCCCTGCTGCAGCTGCTTCCGCAGGATCATATTATGTAGCATGGCACATACTATGACGATGTGGGAACACGTGCCTGGAGAGTACTGCGAGGCTCCACCAGATGTATCCAAGCACTGGAACTGTGATTTCTGCATCCCGAACACACGCTCTATGATGATTCTGGTTTGTGTGTGTGCCTCATTATGGCGTTCTTGCATGGGTGTGTGTGCATTTCTGATGGGAGTCATCATCCACAGCTCCAGTGTGTAGCCAGCATCCCCCACGAGATGGCCATGTGGGATGTCCCCCCTGACAAATACCTGATACAGCTGTGAGGCATGCCAGATATGGGAGTCATGGTAGCTTCCAGGGCTGCCAGCACACACATCCATGATAATGCCCTGGGCATTGCACACGACCTGACAGTTGATGGAGTGGAATCCCTTGCGGTTTATGTAGCACCTACCCTGCTCACCAGGTGGTGACTTGATTTGTATGTGCGTGCAGTCTATCGCACCCAGTACCTCCGGGTATTGTGCCACACGGTGGAAGTGGCGCATATTGCTGGCCAACTCCTCCTGAGTTCTGGGGAAGTATATCTGCTCATTGGCATGTGGTAACATGGCATCCAGGAACTGGTGTAGTACCCTGGATGCTGATGCCTGTGAGATACCCATTATATCTCCAGTTGGCCTTTGAAAGGTACCTGTGGCCAGTATTCACAGGCTTACACATACCTTCGTGTCCACTGGGATGGGTTCCCCTCTGTTG